>NC_048304.1:9269982-9347573 GCF_013100865.1 Trachemys scripta elegans | reverse complement strand
GGAGTCTGGTGGCACCTTAAAGACTAACAGATTTATTTGGGCATAAGCTTTCGTGAGTAAAAACCTCACTTCTTCGGATGCATAGGTGCCACCAGACTCCTTGTTGTTTTTGTAGATACAGACTAACACGGCTACCCCCTGATACTTGACAGAAATCCTTCTGCACTTCCTAGGGCATGCAACTGAACACTGGGTAGCCAAAGAAATACACTACCAAAGAACTGGCACCAGTGGTTTTATGTTGGCAAGCAAAATCCTTGCTAATAAGGTACGAGCTATCTGTGGGTTATTCATGTGCCAACTGACTGTATTAAACCATTTGGCACTAACCTGCTGATCTTAGAAAAGTGGTACTTTCAGAAGCGGCAATCAGCATGGCAAAGTGAGAGATAAATACTTGGAAAGGAAATAAACATATGCCTTAGGTTATCAGTCACAGGTTAACTGAGGATGGATGCCACTTAAGTTCTAATACCACTCGCAGTGTCCTACAGTCTGTAGACTTGCACCACCTTCAAAAGGCCAGCCTGATGGATAACTGAAATTTGAAGTATTTTATATGGGGCCATTCTTTTAAGGTGCAAACACAAGCAAGTAATATTACTCACTCTGGGTGAAATTTACCCTTGTGCAGATGGCCAAGCTAGGTACCATATATGCCCTTTGTAGAGGACTAATGTAGATTTTATGTGGCACATTGGTCTTGTGCTGGCCTCTCTGCACTAGGGTGAATTTTCCCCAAATGCGTAAGTGTTTGCAAGATCAGGTCCTTAAGCTTCTTTGAGAGAAACAAGAAATTAAGTAAAACATGCTCTTCAAACTATATGAGACACAAGACAGATCCTCACCAGGTGTCAATTAGTATAGCTCCACTGATGTCGGCACCAGCCCTGCACCAGGATTCACTAGCATGAAACTCTGTGTGGATTCCTCTTGAATACGAGGGGCTCCATGTTAGTGAATCGATGCCAAGGATGGATCACAGCCCTAGGCTGCAAGCTCCTCAATACAAGAATGTAGCTAATCTCTGTACAGTGCTACACACACCTATGATGCTATATACAAATGATTAAGAAGCCTCAATTAAATCACACTTAGAGAAAATGCATCCTTTAAAAACTCCCACCAACTAACTTCGGTAACTTAAAGGAAAATTTTTGTTTCTTCCAGCCCAAAGAATGGAAGTAATTCATTAAGGGCAAGATCCTGAAGTCCTTATTTAGTTTTTGCTCACTCCTTGTTCAGCCAGAACTTCACCTCAAGTCAATAGATGATTCGTCCAAATTACAAACATTAGGATAAGAACGGCCATAATGGGTCAGACCAGTGGTCCATCTAGCCCAGTGTCCTGTCTTCCAACAGTGGCCAATGCCAGGTGCTTCAGAGGGAATGAACAGAACAGGTAATCATCAAGTGATCCATCCCGTGTTGCCCATTCCCAGGATTTGTCTGTAGAGACAGGATATTGTTGACATGAGATGATTTTAGTGGAGCTACCCTGATTTACATCCACTAAGGATCTGGCCCATAGATTTTACTTTTTCTGAAAAACACTGAAAACTGCGGCAGACATAGCCCAGTATCAAATGCCTGAGCTATAATACACAATAAAGATATGGCTTTAATAATTTTCAGTTAGACTTCCTCTGCAAGCATGAATCTCCCCCCAAAAGTAAATTATTCAGCCAAGAGGATATAGAAATCTTTTGATGAGTGTCACTTTTCCATTTAAAGTTTTACCAAGATCCTGTTGGATAAGATGCCCTTTTTTCCAATGGCATATTTTGTTTCTATGCCTCTCTTTCAATCAGCAAGCTGTTTCTACTTTTTAATATACTTTTCTAACAAAACAGAGTGGCCATTCAGCTGGGTCTATTCAGGGGAAGTGCTCACATTCACAGTCAGAAATACTGATATATATTTTATTTAGTTTTAAGAATACATATATTTTTTTAATTTTCAGAACATGAAAGCAGGAGCCAAATAAGAAACGGGAGTCTTTTTTCAAGGCAAGTTTGGAGGAAGACTTACAGTGGGTTGCATTAGGAATCCTTTTCTTTCATGTAAATAAATAGATCATTTACAAGAGCTTTTTAAATGGGAAAAAAAGTGTCCAGGACACCAATACATTTTAACTCAGTTATATGGAAAAACGTAGCAAACTGAAAGGATAAATTCCAGAATGTTTCTTTTAATATAGGTACTGATATCCTGAAGCCAGATTTGCAAAAGTAAAATAACTATAAAATAAAAATTAAAAAGCAGTATAATTAGCAGTCATATCCCCTTTGCTTTAATTTCAGGTATGTACAATAACTGGTTACTTCTTTTTCCAGCTACTCTGTTCTGTCTTGCCGTTTATTTAAAAACCTGTATTTGTGACTCTATCCCCTTACAGCCGAAAGTAACATCACAAATTTAACTCTGATCTGAGCCAAATTCTGCCCTTTGAAGCCTTGTGTTCACTAGGGACATCCCGCAAAAAACTCCTCATTGGTTCAGTGCTACAGATTGTTAACACTGTTAAAAGTGCCGTGTCGTTTAGACCTGCTTTGGGAAGGGTGAGATGACATGATGCTTCAGATCCCAATTAAGGAAAGTGTCCCTGTGATAAATAAAGTGGTGAGGTTGCTCCCTTTGATGGACACCCGGCCAGCCAGTTAGCTGTTCTCTGCTTGCTTTACCTGTAAAGGGTTAACAAGCCCACAGATCAAGAGAGCCAATGGGAAGGAGGACTTTTTAAAATGGGGAAAGAAACTTTCCCTTTGTCTGTTGTTCTCTGGGCTGCAGGGACATGGAGCAGCAATGCTATAAGCAAGAGTGCAGTTTAAGGTATGAAAAAGTATCTTCCATACCTAGAAGAAATCATTTGGATAGATGCTATCAGGTTTATTTCTTATTTTGGCTTGTGGATCTCCTCTGTGCTAACCCCAGATGCTTTTGTTTGCTTGTAACTTTAAGCTGAACCCCCAAGAAAGCCATTTTGGGTGCTTAATTTTTGTAATTGTTTCTTTTAAGATCTAGCAAAAAGCCTAAGTTCCAGATGTATCTTTTTGTTTTTAATAAAATTTACCTTTTTTAAGAACAGGATTGGATTTTTTTGTGTCCTGAGAGGACCTCTCCATTGCTGGGGAAATTCTTGCTAGAAGTTTACTGAATTGCCTGCTCCCTCTTGCAGAGGAAGTACTGCCAGAGTCCCCGTGCGGCTTCAGACCATCATGAGGCACTATCGACATGATCTTCGCAGACAGGCAGATCCAGGAAAAATGTCAAGACCACCACCAGGAGCTGTATATGGACTTTATCGATCTGACCAAAGTCTCTGACTCTGTCAACTGTGAGGCTCTGTTTAAAATCATGTCAAAGTTTAGCTGCCCAAGCAAATTTATCACCATTGTAAGACTCTTTCATGACCAGATGACTGCCTTCATCCTGTGCAGTATCTCTACCTCTGAGCCCTTTATCATCCGAACTGGTGTAAAACAAGGCTGTGTACAGGCACCCACCCTTTTCTCCATTTTCTTAGCAGCTGTGAAAACACGAACCAAAGACCTTCTACCACAGGGCATTGGCATCCAAAATTGGATTGACGGCCAATTCTTCAACCTTTCTCGTCTCTATGCCAGAAATAAAGTAATATCGGCAACAATAACCAAACTTCAGTACACAAATAACTGTGCTGTAGTTGCACACTCAAAGGAGGATCTACAAACAGCCCTTAATTGCTTCTTTGAAGCTTACAAAAGCCTCGGACTAAACTCTGAACATTGGCAAAACAAAAGTTCTCCACCAGCCAGTCCCTGGTCAATCATCAGACCCAGCAAGGAAGATCTACATTGACAAAGAAGAACTGGAACATGTAGAATACTTTGTCTATCTTGGCAGCTATCTGTCACAGAGGGCAGATGTAGATGTCGAGATTCAGCACAGAATTTGCTGTGCCAGCCTTGCCTTTGGCAGACTGTCTCACCAGGTGTTCAACAATCACAACATCAGAACACATACTAGACGTTTAGTTTATAAACCGGTGTTAATCCCAACTCTCCTCTATGGCTGTGAGACTTGGGAGACCTACAGAAAACACTTGGAGTGGCAGCACCAGCACTTTCTTCAGAAGATCCTCAACGTAAAGTGGGAAGATCATCGCACTAATGTCAGTGTCCTCACTGAGGCCAACATCTTCAATCTTGAGGCCCTGATTATCCAGCACCAGCTGAGGTAGAACAAGCACTGTGAGCACATGCCTGATGTACGCTTACCAAAACAACTGCTGTACGCCCAACTCACCAAAGGAGAAAGGAAACGGGGAGGCCAAAAGAAACTTTAAAGACACCTTCAAGACAAACATCACGAGATGTGGCATCGACACCGCACACTGGGAGACAGCAGCCCAGAATAGGAATAACTGGCAAAGACTTGTCAGAGAGGGAACATCCACTTTTGAGGAAAATCGCAGAAAAATGTCAGAAAAGAAAGGAAAGACAACTGTCAGGCAGCAATCGCATCCCAGCCCTGTCTTCCAACACCACCTGCAATGAGCCTATGGCTTAACGATCAGATGCCTCAGTCGCCAAAGGACCCACGAAAAATAAAACCTGTGAAAGATCATCCTCGTCCTCGAGGGATCGCCAACAACAACTTTTCTGATCCCCATATCTGCAAAGTTGAACCTGTGTTGGCAATAGTGGGAAATTTTAGAAAAAAAATTCCCTATAGACAAGTCTTGATATTTATGCTCAACGCCTCAATGTGAAATTCATCCAATAATATAATTTCACAGTCAATAATTTGCTCAGCTCTATTCACTAATTAAAGCTCATTCTTTTTTTGCCTTTGAGGGATACTGCTTCTGCCAGTCTTTTGTCTAATTCTTTATAGTTATATTTTTTCTTTGTAGTTAAAAAGTGAACTGAATTATATTAGCAGCTTATAGCGAGTGATGTGAATCCATGCAAAGCCCTTAGTTGCCAGCATGCATTAGCGAATGCCGCAAAGTATTCATTTATTTCCTGATATTAACCAAGTGGAGCTCGCTCTCATTCTTGGCCCAGCCTAGGCAATGCAATTCATTTGAAAGTCTTGCTGTGGCTAGTTACAAATAGTTCGCAAATACTGAGGTTGCCCATGTCTTTTGCATCTGGTTTAACAAAAGGCATTTTCCTTGGCTCTATTGAAAAGCTTTATACAAATCTTTTCCCCCTCCACCTCCCAGTCTTAGCAAAACTTTTCCCATCAGGTTGCCTCCACAGATAATCTCTTGTCTGTAGCTAGCAATTTAATTGTGGCAGATATTTGCAACACTTTATCTGAAAGATTGCCACCAAGGTAATAGGACATCATAGTCCTGATTTCCATCCCCTAGGAAAGTGTGGATTCACGTTACACTAATAAGGTGCCACAGAACTGTATGATGTTCTGCATCCCAAATTTATATATAGAACTTAGTACAAGCAACCACAAAACTTGGAGAATAATAGATGCCCATATAATGTGTTAACTCTCTTTATATCAGAATTACTTGATTTCTTTCAGGATATATGTATTCTAAATATGGAACACAAACTAGCATTCGAGAATAAATAAAACTAAAATAAGGAAGTCCCTAGATGGGGTTCAAAGAAGACTGAGAAGAATGATCAAGGTCCTAGTATCAGAGGGATAGCCATGTTAGTCTGAATCTGTAAAAAGCAACAGAGGGTCCTGTGGCACCTTTGAGACTAACAGAAGTATTGGGAGCAAAAGCTTTCGTGGGTAAGAACCTCACTTCTTCAGATTCAAGGTCCTAGAAAACCTCTTATGTGAAAAGAGGCTGATAAAAATATAGGAAACAATGAATGGTCTACAAAAGGTAGATTGAGAACTTCTGCTTTGTGTCTCAAAACACAAGACCAAAGGGACAATCAGTGAAATTAAAAGTTGGGTAATTCAAAACCAATGAAAATTAATACTTTTTCACGGTTCTGTGTAAACTGTGGAATTTACAACTGCAGGAAGTTGTTGAGGCCAAGAACTTATGAAAATTCAAAAAGGGACTGAATATTTATATAGATCTCAAGAATATCCAGGGATGCCATAAGTAATAGCAATACATTTTGGAAGGGATATTCAATAGAGCTGGTTGGGAATTTTTTTACAATAAGTTTTTCCACCACAAATTGCTGATTCATCAAAACCAAAACTTTTTGTGGAAACTTTTGTCAGGAATATTTGTCAGGTTCAGGATGGACTGGAGTTTCAGAGCAAGAGACACTTATCCTAGAAGAGCCAATAACCCTGTGGTTAGGGCACGTACTTGGGATGTGGAAGACTCAGGTTTAAGTCTCTGCTCCAAGTCCTACAAATCATTTGCTTATACAGTCAGGCTCAATCTCAAAAACTGTTCCACTTTGTATTTATATTTAGAATAAACAGACTGCTCTCTGCTAGCCCATGCTTACCAGGAATACTGTCCTCGACTGAACCCAATCAGCTCTGAAAGGACATCTGCAATTCAGGTTCTCAGTTTCCTTTCAACCTGTTTCCCTCAACTGATCTTCCCTTGAAGCAGCAGGAGTCTTCAGCCTTTATTTGGCTAAATATATAAATATTTAGGCACTTACAGATTTGAAATATATGTATTTGTTGGAACATTTACCACCTGCTATGTAAAGTTAAATCCATATATTACAGAAAACAACTTCTTTATCATGTTTAGTCTAATGCAAAATTAAATGCAGCTCGGTGCCTACAGGCGTTTAATGCTTATGAATCAGTATTAGCATAATTATGCCTTTAAGGCGTAAAGAGTGGCATATAGCCAGAGCCTTGCGTTAGGGGCAGTGCAATGGTGCAGGCAGCACTGTGCTCCCAAGGAACACAGCCATTAAAACATGGGCAGCAAACTAATGAAGGGGCTGTGAGCTTGTCTTCTTTATAGAGGCTCCTTGCAGAGTGGTTGTGCTCCCTGAGCAGAAGGACTCAGCCCATGCAGGAAGGTGGCATGTGGTTCTTTGTGTACACCTCTCCCTTGAACACACATCCAGTTTCCTGGTTATGAACCGGCCTTAAGTTTGGAGTTCATTATTTGCTCTGTTGGTGCAATGCACTCAAGGCCTGATTCTTAGTTCCACTAGGGTGCCTGTACACCCATATTTACGCTGCCAGAGAACCAGGCCTGCAGAGCCTTGGGCGACCCTCTCCAATGTAGTCTTCCCTACAGGAAGAATTGGTACCCTCAACACAGCAGGGTGTTTTGCTATATTTTGTGTCTCATTTACTTCATGCAGCTTAAACCGTGTAACAACCCCTTTGCTCTTGGAAAAGAGGGGTTGCTTTGGGAAGCATTTGAGGCCTTCGATATGTACATTGAATCTATGTTCTCCTGGAGTTGCCGGTAACCAAGTACCTAGCAGAATGAGGTACTTGGGTGTTGCTTTTGTAAAGTTTCTCAGGTGGTAGTTTGATCAGACATTGCACAAGTACCAGGAGCAGTAGAACAGGGCTTGAATGGACAGCAATTCTTTGGGACGATACCTGACAGCAGATTAGCCACCTCTTATTGTTCTTATACATCAAATTGGGCTTGATCGTTAAATACATGGTGTTTTTTCCCTGTGGACTTATAAAAAACAAACCAAAAAAGAGTAGCCCCCTTAAAAATACCCAAATTTACCTTAGACGTTTTGAAAATTTCTAAACCATCTGGCGTTATTTTCACTAAACAGATATCGACATTGTTAGTTCATTTACAAAGCCCAGACACACTTCAGCATTTAAGCTACAAACAGTAAATGGAGTTGTACACTGAGGTGACAATTCTTTATGCTGACAATAATATATGACATGACAGGCCTTGACTTAGACAATATAGCCAACACCTGGGGAACGCGTAGAGAGAGTCAGCTTTGATCAGATTGCAGGAATTCAATACCCTTTTTTTGTTCTACAGACAAAACCAAATGTTTGCAGAATCTGAACAGAAGTATTCAGGATTGGTGATAAATTCAAATATTTTGTTATGAGTCTTCTAGGAAAAGAGAAGTATGTATCTAACCTCTAAGGAAAAGAGAAGTAAGATGCTTGAGAAGAGCTGCGCTGGGCTGAGGAATATGGCTTCCCATTTGCACTGACACCTTTAATTATAACTTTTGATGTTCTGACATATAAATAGCTAAAATGTGCTTTTGCATTCTTGTTCACTCGTAAGGTTGAAATGTCATCAAGTTTCATTGGGATTGAGATGGGGTCCAATTTGCTAAAAAAATGCCGCATGCATAAGTTCTGTGCACTGTTTCACATGGGAGTCTCTCTGTCCAATTCATCATGCGTTCATCTTTCACTTAGAAAGAATCTTGACACACTGCTCAGGCGAGTTACTGAAATGCAGAGAGAGTAACTGCAAAATGTTCTGGATGTCATGGCCCACATGGATGTATTTGTACAAATATTGCTAAAGAAAAAGTGCAGATATTTTATCATCTAGTTTATTTTTTTGTCCCTTCTGGCTAGTCAGAAACCATGCAAAATCTTCTGTTTGGGGGGGGTGTGTTCTTTTAGAAAAGTCAGACCCTGAAACTTCTGAAAGATCTTTTGATAAACCTTCTCAGTTCACGAATATTTGGAAATATGAAATTTGGACACATATATGGATTTTCGCTGACACCATCTAAATTTCAGGTCCACATGTTTTCAGTTCAATATGAGGTGAAGCGCTGGTGATTTTACTTTGAGATTTCAGAAGCTCTGGGAGCGCAAACTCACGTGCATTAAAGCCAAACAAAATGTTTGTATGAAGCAAAGCAACGGTTTTGCCAGGAGTATTTAGAGCAATTCCAGGATGTGAAAGAACATCTCTTGTTGTCCTAAAACTGAGGTTCAGAGGGGTATAGAGCATATGCCATGGAAATAAGTCATCTTGAACACAACACTGTAATGGCATTCAGTGGGAACATCTATCTGCAAAGGGCTGCTTCAACAGGCCCAGAAAGCATGCAGCTAGCCACAAGTCCAGGGCTCTGAACCCCCACCCCCAGGCTCCCCAATGCACCAGCTTGGGAAAGAGGATGCCCATTCAAGCAAATCTCTCTGATACTTTGTGCCCCAAACTGTAGAGTATTCAGAAGCAGACTGATACCACGTGAAAAATAAATGTCAATGCTTCAGTTCTCCCAGTGTCTCACCAACAGTGGCATGGCTCAACCAAGCCAGAAGTGTTGCTCCTCAGGCAACCAGCCAGCCAGGAGAGTGGGGTCACCCAGCTACTTTGTTGGGGAGAGGGAGAAAGGGCAATGGAGAGGGAAAGGGAAGGAAGAGGACAAAAAGAAAGAAGAAAGGCAGGGGGGAAGGAAGAGGTTTCCTGCCACCAATCCCTCCCCTCCATCCAACAGCAACTCCTAGTTAGGCTTTGACCCAGCAGGAAATCTATAGCCAAAACTAAAACAATCCCCCAACCAAGGTTTAATAAAACTGACTGCGTCTGAAAGTCAAAGCTGCCCTAAGGTAAAATTAGCGTCTTCATGTGGGCAATATTGCCCTCCAGCTTTTAGGCAATATATCACAATCCCAGTTGGTATTTTTAACATATTTTTTTACTACCGCCCTCTCCAAAATACACTGTTCCCTCCCATCGTGAGCATTAGGGTTGGGTAACGTTTGTAGAGTTTGAGGTTTTGCAAGCCTCAAACTCTTTTTGGAGTTAAAATTGTTTGGAACACTCATTTGACTTTGCAAAACTCCTGCAACTCCATTAATGACCATGCACTTAAATATGTACTTTTCAGAAAGTCCTATACATTAACTAGTGTCCATCAAAGTTATGTGAACTAGTGTCAATGGTGTATGCGCTTATCACACCAAGGAAGGTACCAAAAACCTGAACCTAGTGTACTTATGTAAACAATATGTGTTTCTTAGTTACTACAATAAGAACTAAATCCTGGACCCACTGAAATCAATGGGTGTTTTGCTTTGAATTTCAAGTGGACAAGGCATTGGCCCTTACTCTCTTTTTTTTGTTTTGTTTTGTTTCTGTATATAATAGTTGTGTTGGGATACAGTTTGTATGAGAGATGCAAACACAAATTGTATTGCATTGAAAACATGTTTCTCATGTTGTAACCTCTCCTTTTCTAGGTCTCCGTGTAGTTCAAGTTCCTTTTCGGGACCTTTAGAGATGTATGAATCATGTATTAATTTGGGCAGTTCATCTGTGGCACAAATAAAAAGTTGATATTAGGTTGACAGCTATTATCTTGTTTAGGATGTACAGTTGCCTGGTTCCAGAATATCCTTCAGCGTACGTTCTGTTTTCAAAGAGCGTTCTGCCGAATACAGGCATCCAATTACACATGTTCACATCCTATTTACATAACATTCAACTAGGAATATTTACAACTTTCTTCTGGGGCTCTTCTCTAGGACAGAGAAGCTCTGTCAGATCCCAGAAGCTTCTGTAAGGAAGGAAGGAAGCCACTGTTCATTTGTAAATGCAAGGGATAACTGATCCCATTTCTCAGAAACTTTGATAAGGTCTGCCATTACAACACACATCTATCTAATTTATCAGACATGCTGATGACCAAGATATAAAGGATGTCTAGATAGATAAACAGACAAAGACAGACAATGCAATTTTTATGCTCGAAATATTTGGGTGTTTATATATTTATATATATATATTAAAAAAATCGATAGATAGATAGATCCCAAACACCCAAATATTTCCAGCGTAAAAATTACATTGTCTATCTATCTAGACAGTATATATATATATATACACACACACACACACACACATATACATACACACACACACACACACACACACACAGTATACAGTGCATCCATATACTAACATCTGCAGAAATATCTGCACAACCTCCTTCCTTCTTGTAACTCCATTAAATTGTTCATTGACTCTATGGAAAGCTCCTTTTAATTCCTACATACAGCTGAAGCAATGTGATCAATATGCTATTGAGAAAATACGTCAGCTTCAATAACTGCATTTAAATATTTATCTGCTTGTATCAACATCTCGTCTGGTATTGAAACATTGCAAAAACTTCAGAGGTTAACCGTTCATTAACCGGGGATAAAAATTCAGTCAGGATCCATCATCCCTCTCTATAGTTCCTCTCTTTTTGTGGCTGTTGCCCTAGTAACAACTGTCGAATGGAACTGTTCAACATTTTTCATCAAAAACATTTTTAAGAAAAACGGCTTTTGTGAACAAAACAAATATTTTTGCAAACAAAAAGCATTTGGGCAGAAATTTCCAGGTTTTTAATCAAGAAAAATGGAAATTTAAACCCTAAAAATTCTCCAGAAAAAAAATACTAAGACATACAATAGCCACCAATATGCAATCAAAAAATTAAAAAGATTGTAAGGTGTTCAGTCTAATCCAAAGAAAATTTTCTGGTTTTGAAAACTAGCAAATTTCAATTTCCAGTAAAAAAAAAAAAAGAATTCTTGCCCAAATGAAAATTTTCCACAGAAATTTTAGTTAAAATGTTTGAACAGAAAAATGCCAACCAGTTCTAATTTGGACTCTTAAAATGCCTAACACATGCCTGAACTGAATGACCATCTGATCGTATTCCTGCAGCTAACTAGGATACTCACTGTGTGCTAATCCCATTTCCTGAATCATTTAAACAAATTAGGACCCAGTCCTGCACACATTTATGCACAGGTTTAATGTTACGCATGTGAGTAATCCCACTGAAGTACTCACACGCTTAAAGTTAATCATGTACATGACAGGATCTGAGCCTAAAAATGCAAATGGTTAGCAGTAGGGAAGTTGTTAGTTTCTTCGATGAAGATCATTTGATACTCTGGAAGGAATAATGGCAAGTGAATTCGGAATAAATTCAACAGCATCACTGCTACAGGTTCTAAACCCAACTGTGGGGCAGGAACCAGCAGAGAGAGGAAGGCCATCCAAGAGCATTATGGGGGTCAGGAAGGACACTAGAAGGACGATGAAAATGGTGACAGCAGGGTGTCAGGTTGGTGGCAGTGCATAGGTGCGTGGGCAAAGGGATTTGCTGGAAAGCTTAAGAGATAAACAAGAAATCACCCGATTAGGAGATATTTGCACTTAAAAAGTTTATACCCACGCGCACACACCCCATTTACTTCTTGTAGCAGAACCTGACTGAGTTCTTACACGAGTTCCTGGGGGGAAAGTTTCTGAAAGAGAAAAGAATGAAAATTAGCAAATGGTAACATCAGAAAGAATGACCTGCATTCAGACTGAACATCTCAAATGAAATCCACTGTTGTGCCAATATCAGGATCTTGTGTTAAAGCTTTTACCTTCCAGACTTGGGGAACCCTGAGGAGTCTGTAGGCAGAATTAGGACCTGGGGCTCAATTTAAAATTCCCCTATGCTCAGCTATCCTGCTTGTGCAGTAGAGTAGCTTTGGGTCTTCTCCAGTCACATAGCTAGAAGCTATGTGGTGATTAGTTTTACCCTGTGTCTGAAGATAAACAGGAAATTTAAGGCAGACCCACACCTAAGTCAGCCATTACACAGCACTCAGTCCGGTGGGGACAGCCACGGTGCAGCACTGGGGCTCCTGACATAACTCACCCCTTCTAACAGGTAAGTCAGCAGTCAAATGCTGAAGTACATCTAGGTACCATTTCTGAGTGATGGGATTGTGACATCAGAGTTCGGTGAGTGACATGGTGGAAGGGGAAATGACACAGTCAAATCACGCTATTATCTCCAGAGATTTATAATGAAATGGAGTAGTACCTGTCATATTGCTATTTACCAAAAGTACTGTTATAGTCAGGATTTTAATTGCTGTCCTTAATCATTGGAACAGTTCCAAATATTTAGTCTCTCTTACATGTTAATGTATCATTATGCCACAATATATATGTAAGGGCATGTCTGCATTTCTTTTGGAGCTAGAAATAGCCTGTTGGGTCAAAATCCAATTTTTTGTGTGTTTTATTAAAGTGGGAAAACACTGATTTACAGGTTTAATAGCGCCTCAAAATGCTGTTACAGTCTGTCAAGCAAACAATACGTATTCTCAGAATTAATGAGCCTTCCTAGAGATACAGACTACATATGGAGCCTAAGAAAAGGCATAGCTATAACACCTCAGACAGCATGTACAGATGTAGGGCTGGATTGTGCCTTTAAGGCACATCCCTCTGGCATGTGGGTACAGTGATGCACCACTTCAGAAGGTGGCATACAGTCTCCAAGATGTCTGAGGGCATGTGTGTGACATCCGGGCACAGGGAGTTGCAGTAGCCCTCTCCGTGGGTGAGGTCAACTCTGCTGGCCAGTACACAGGAATGGTGGAACACGAGACTTGCACTTGCCTATGCACTAGCCCCAAATGAGCTCTTTCCCACTCCAGCCCCACCAGCTCCAGGTTTTCAACCCACTCATTAAGCAGGAACCATCAGTGAGAAACAGGTTGGCCAGGAGCCTGACCATAGGGGTCAGAAAGGGCACAAGAAGGAAGATGGAACTGGTGGCAGCCGGGGGTCACGCTGGCAGCAGTGGGTGAGTGAGAAGAGGGGAAATTGGCTTAGTAACTGAAGGTGAGAATGGGAGGCTTAAGGATGTTAGAGAAGAAGACTTCGTTTGTTGGAGGAAGGGAGACGGAGAGAAGCAGGAGATGGGGCTGGGCTGAGGGAGTGAAAATTAGAGCTGCCCAAAAAATAGTGGAAATTGTTCATTAAAAATGTCATTGAGATTTCAACAATTGGAAAACTGTTGACCATCTCTATCGAACCTCATTATGGTTCCCTCTGGAAGGCTATATATCCTCTTTCTGTGCTCACGGGGGTTAAAACTCAGCACCAGAAAGAACGTGTGATTGGATACATATTTATTGTATACACTAGCCAAGATTAAAATCTCTCCCACAATGTAGGGCAGTGATGGTTTGGCAGCCTGCTTCCCCCAGCCCCACAGCGTCTCCCTTTAATTTCCTAGCTCGGTAAAGGCCCCATATGTAGAGCCAGCCTGTCTTTATGGGCATGGAAGGGTGGCTGGAGTGGTACTTCAGGAGGCCCTTCCTTCCAAGAGCTGAAAGGTCACTAGCCCGTACCAGGCTGAAAACTAAGGTCCCACAGGCTGGGTCCCACGCGTTGATGTGGTAACATACTGCACGCACCACCAGACTGTTCCCAAATGGGAGACTCCATTCTGCTCTCAGGGGGAGAACCACACTAGCATCAGTCACTGTAGGCGTTTTGCTGGTGGTACACACAGGCAGGCAGAACAGCTCAGGGAAGGTGGGGGCAGTCTAAATGTGGGATAAGCAGATGACCAAATCTTGTTCCTTCTTTCTGCCATTCTGACTCCAGTCCTCTCGCTGGTGTGGAAGGTGAGAGGACCTTTTCAGAGTGCCTAGCACTGCAGGAGGGCACAGGGCAGAGGTTGTGGATGTTCTCCGCACAGGAGAATAATGGTGGATGAATGGTTCCATATACCATCTCCCCTCCTACTCGGCACATGACATTTTAAATGGTGCCCATTGCTTAAGTAAAGTGCTGAAACAGAAGGTAAATACATCAGTGTGAAACATTGTACTGACCTGCAATCCCTTGACTTTTACACACACACACACACACACACACACACACACACACCATCGTTTCAGACACCCATCTCTCAGGTATCCTAAAGCTGTTGAAAATTATGCACAAACTGCAAGGCAACAGTATACTTCGAAATCAGACTTGTACGAGGTCACCTGTGGTACCTATAGCATTCTCCGGTGTCACTAACACATTCTTTAAACATGACCAATGATGGATGGGTGAGCTGAGGTGACATATTTCCTCTTTCCTCAGATGCTGGCATAAAATCCAGTCCCACTTTCATGTCAAGTTCCAGTCTAAATTGTATCATATACATTGAAGAGATTGTATTTTTTTAAAAAAATCTAATATTATGCTTCTGAATACAGAATTTACCTAAGTAAATAATTATTTTTAAACCCAAGATTTAGGCAGCTTTAGTATTCTACATTATGCTAATGTTTGACAATTACTAAGTGTGGGTATCAGCCACTTTTTTTTAAGTTTAATTTAAAGCAATTTGACATGGAAAGGTTATTACTTTAGTTGCCAATAAAAGCTGTACTTTTAACATAAGTGTACACCAAGCCCTAGGGTATGTGACTATTATCTTTTCTGCAATTATGTGGTGTTCTACATGAATGTTAAAAAAAACCCTTAGAAATATCAAAAGTACTAACTTAGATACAATATAAAAGTTGAATAGATAAATGGGAAACCCAGTTAGTACAGACACAACATAGGTTGAGGTTTCCTCCTAGAGGTAAAATTAGGAACAACGCCATCTGGCTTTGACTGAATATATTAATTCAGACTATATATTAACACCACAAACACTGCAGGAGCAGAATATTGGTTTATTTTATAAACAGTCTAACTTGAGGTGCAGATGTTTCCGTTTTGCAAGCTCACCAGCATTTGCAATAAGGGCAACTTCTTTCAAAACTCACCTATCTTCTGTGCTTTAGGTACCAAAATACGGGGGCGGGGAGGGGAATCATTTCTTATCATCCATCTTGAGCTTTGGCTTTTTTTCCCCTTCCAAAAGAAAATATGTGCTTACCACTAACTCCAGGGCTACATTAATAGACTTTAAAGCCAGAAAGTGGCACAGAGCATTTGATCGCACTTCCTGTGTAACGCAGGCCATAGAACTTCACAGAGAAATTTTGATTGAAGTGACTTGCCCAGCACCACATAGCAAATGCACGAGAAAGCAAGGGATAGAACCAAGTACTCCTGGATCACGGGTCAGTTGCCTCAATCACAATACTGCCCTCTCTCTTTAAGGAACGGACCACCTTGAGGGTCCTCCAGCAGTACACCTCCCCATGAAGAGTTTCTGGGGCCGCTGTGCCTTCCTCTAGGAACACGGAGAAAAGGGTGACTGCTACACCACTCTAACTTTCTAAGTGGTACAACAGGGCAGAGGCACGGCAGGACTACGCTCATACAGTCCCTGAATAGAACTTACCAAGTGACTCCTCAGACCACGAGAAAGAATTTTCCACACATAGCTTGCCACCAGGCCAGACAAACTTCAGAAATCAGTCAAGGCCAGAACACAGCCTAAAACAGGCCCTCTAGATGAACAGGTTACATTTAAAAGTGACCCACGCAGTAGTGTTCGGACAACCAGGCACTGGGGCAAGAAGCATTCCAGAAACGTTTCCATCCATGGTGCCTATGCTCAGGGGCACCGGAAAAGGGGGGAGGGGACCACTTTTTACAGGGCCTTGGGGGGGGGGGCTAGTGCAGGGGGGCAGGGCAGCACTCCTGCCTACGCTTCCACAAGATTCATTTCTCTAGACAAGGTAAGAACTCCATGCTGAGCTGGTGCTAGGCATAAGCAGACTAAGCCGTTGCTTAGGGTCCCGAACAACTCATGCCCCCAGCCCATTCGCTTTTTATTATGTTGGGGGGGGGGGCAATGGGCTAGCACTGCCTCTGATTTCATGCAAATCCAAACCAAATTTGCATCCACCTCCACTGCAAATACTCTGCCACTTTCACCATCCATTTATTATTGAACCAATCCTCTAGAGTGGAAAAATCCCAGTGAGAAGATACTTCCCTAACTACCTCTGGATAGGGATTGCTCTGCGGGAACCATTACTGTCCCACTCAACAGCAAGCCTCTGAACTGGGCTGGGCTTTATTAGTGTCCCTTTCAAAAGGCAGTAATAGACCATTGTCCTCTGGGAACAAATTGGAGATCCTGGGAAAATACCCTCAGGAAGAATTCTACTTAAAAGGCCCAATTAATCACCTAAAGACCCAGATCTAAAATTCCCCTCTATTTGTCCTGCAGGCAACAAAAACCCTAGAGAGGTCTTACACCCTGGGTACAACTACCTAGCCTGAAAACTGGTGTTGATCATAATGTAAGCTAGAGACCCCAGTCTCCACAGGCTACTGGGGACAAAGGGGGAGAGAGGACATTTCTTTAGCAGGCATGAGCTGGAGATAACCTGAGACCAGCAAGCTGTACTGATTGGAGTCTAGAAAGCTGAGTTGTAGACTGATAGCCAATCAAACAGGAACACCTTACATTGATCCTATAGAGCTGCTGGCAGCCTTTCAGAACTAACAACTAGCTGAGGAAGGTAGACACACACCTTACTGGGATGTCTAGAATGAGTCTCTGGGGAAGCGACACAAGTGGGCCTTCCTAGGTCCTCCAAGGCTCAAAATCCAGACTTCCAAAACAAATTCAGATAAATGCTGGACATGCACAAGTCTATGGGTCCAGATCTAATGCATCCGAGCGTGCTGAGGGAGTTGGCTGATGTGATTGCAGAGCCATTGGCCATTACCTCTGAAAACTCATAGCAATCGGGGGAGGTCTCGGAGGATTGAAAAAAGGCAAATATAGTGCCCAGCTTTAAAAAATGGAAGAAGGAGAACCCGAGGAACTACAGACCGGTCAGCCTCACCTCAGTCCCTGGAAAAATCATGGAGCAGGTCCTCAAGGAAACCATTTTGAAGCACTTGGAGGAGAGGAAGGTGATCAGGAACATCAACATGGATTCACAAAGAGCAAGTCATGCCTGACCAACCTGATTGCCTTCTATGATGAGATAACTGGCTCTGTGGATATGGGGAAAGCAGTGGACGTGATATATCTTGACTTTAGCAAAGCTTTTGATACAGTCTCCCACAGTATTCTTGCCAGAAAGTTAAAGATGTATGAATTGGATGAATGGTCTATAAAGTGGATAAAAAGGTGGCTAGATTGTCAGGCTCAAAGGATAGTGATCAATGGCTCGATGTCTAGTTGGCAGCCGGTATCAAGTGGAGTACCCCAGGGATCAGTCCTGGGGCTGGTTTTGTTCAACATCTTTATTAATTAGCTGGATGATGGGATGGATTGCACCCTCAGCAAGTTCGCAGATGACACTAAGCTGGGGGGAGAGGTAGATACGCTGGAGGGTAGGGATGGGGTCCAGAGTGACCTAGACAAATTGGAGTATTGGGCCAAAAGAAATCTGATGAGGTTCAACAAGGACAAGTGCAAAGTCCTGCACTTAGGAAGGAAGAATCCCATGCGCTGTTACAGGCTGGGAACCAATTGACTGGCTAAGCAGCAGTTCTGCAGAAAATGGCCTGGGGATTACAGTGGATGAGAAGCTGTATATGAGTCAGCAGTGTGCCCTTATTGCCAAGAAGGCCAACGGCATATTGGGCTGTATTAGTAGGAGCGTTGCCAGCAGATCGAGGGAAGTGATTATTCCCCTCTATTCGGCACTGGTGAGGCCACATCTGGAGTATTGCATCCAGTATTGAACTCTCCACTACAGAAAGGATGTGTAGTTGGAGAGAGTCCAGCAGAGGGCAACAAAAATGATCAGGGGGACATGACTTACGAGGAGAGGCTGAGGGAACTGGGCTTGTTTAGTCTGCAGAAGAGTGAGGGGGGATTTGATAGCAGCCTTTAACTACCTGAAGGGGGGGTTCCAAAGAGGATGGAGCTCGGCTGTTCTCAGTGGTGGCAGATGACAGAATAAGGAGCAATGGTCTCAAATTGCAGTGGGAGAGGTCTAGGTTGGATATTAGGAAACACTATTTCACTAGGAGGGTGATGAAGAACTGGAATGGGTTACCTAGGGAGGTGGTGGAATCTCCATCCTTAGAGGTTTTTAAGGCCCAGCTTGACTAAGTCCTGGCTGGGATGATTTAGTTGGGGCTGGTCCTGGCTTGAGCAGGGGATTGGATTAGATGACCTCCTGAGGTCTCTTCCAGCCCTAATCTTCTATGATTCTAAATCCCCTACCTCTCTCCTCCTTGCCCTTCCCTACACATTCAAAAGGAGAACATGGAGGATAATAGACTGGAGGGAGACAGGCTCTGGATCCAAATAGCTGAAGCTCATTAATTAAGGGAAAGTTTGGATTTTGAAAAATGCAGCCTCTCATTTTGGTTGTCTGCGTTTTTGTTTTGTTTTTAAAGTGAATGTGTAGCTTGTGAAAATTCCCTCAGTATCCATCTTGCTCTGAAACCTCCTCTCCCCAGAACAGATAAAGCCAAGGCAGCTGAAGTTCAGGCTTCCCATAATAATCTACCAACGTGCTTCCTTGTTAACCTGGAGTGACCATCTCTAGACATGAAAGGTTAGTTCAGCTTCACGGCTTACTCAGTCCTTGGTCTGTCTGCTAAGACTGAAAGCAAGGAGCTCAATTACAGCGCCAGTGGCGACTGTGATTTGTGCTTCAGATTAGCTGACGTTTGCTATTTTACCCTTTAAGTAGGAGCTGCAACAAACTGTTCACCAGAGGCCCAAGCCATGATATACAAGCCCCTCTAGGATTATTTGGAATCGCTCCTGATGAGTTCACCAATGTGTGCACCTTGGGATGAAAAGCCAGCCAGCGAGCTGTGAGAATCGCATGAAGCCCTCCAGAAAGTGACACAGAATGAGGCAAGTGTGGGAGCTAATAGAAAGACAAGAGTTTGTGACCTCAGAAAAATAATAAAATGTGTAAGACCTTGATTTGCTTGATAATTTCTCCCATAATTAAGCTTTCCAGAAGCTTATGAGTTTGCCGAGCATTGTCAATAAATTAGATCCTGCACACGAGGCAAGTTTTCCAAGCCAACAAGCTCTAGTCTTAACAACACTACCCTCCGGAAAAATGAATCTACATGAAACATGAAATATTTATTAAGTATCAATGGTCTTATAGAAACCTTAATGAAGACAGGTATCTTCTTACAATTTATCCGGTATGACGACAGTACGTTAGCGAAATGCATAGCTAACAGCATGATGGTGAATGTCAAGTCTGAAACAATTATAGCAATTCACCACAATAACGGGTAACCAGCATGTGGACGTGTAGTACTAATAAAAGTAATGACATCCATCCGCAATTATTTATGTTACAGTAACATATGGCTGCCAAATGGAAAACAAATGACAAGGATTTGCAAGTGAATTCTTGCAAATAAATTTTCTTTAATCACACAAGCTAGGCTTATAAGTCCTCAAATGGGAGACAATATAAATACAGAGTACTGTCATTATTATTGTGCCATACTTTACTGTCTCTAAACAATGAGCCCTATTCTATTGCCCATACAGGTTTTTCCACTGATGTAACTGCATTAATCATTGGAATTATTACTGAGTCACGTCAGAGAACTAGCAGTTCTTAGGAATTTTACAGAAAAAAAAAAGTTTAAGTAAAATTTTGGCTCACCTTTGCCTGCCAAAGGGAAAAAAAAGCCCAATAGTGCATATGCTTAACTTAAGCATATGAATGGTGCCCTTCACTTCAATGGACTTTGAATCACAGCCATTATATTTGCTAAACATAATTCTCTGTTAAATGTATACTTTTCTGGCAGAGAAGTGTATGTGTGTGTGAGAGAATGTGTGTGTGTATATAAAAATACTATGAAAAATACACCAGTAAATATAAAATGGCAACACTCAGGATCAAATGCAATCAATTTATTTTGTGAGGTCACATTTAACATGGGGGGGGGGGGAGTAAAAAAATCACAGATGTCACTGATACAACATAAATAAAAAACACCCAAAGAAAAGCATGCAGCACAGACCAACTAATAATGTTTGCTTTAAAAAAAATGTTCCCCTGTTAAACTAAATACCAGCTGAGGCCTTACCTGTAGTAAACTTACATATACTCTTATAAGTACGAACTTCACAGAGATTGAATGCAGTAGACAGGTCTTCAAACATTTTAAACAAGGAAGCAATAATTTTGTTCTAGGTGATTATTTATACTGTAAGGGCCAAAATCAGCATTGTTTTCGGAAGTGTTTTATGCACAAACTTTTGAAAAGATATATTTTTATTTTATTTTATTTACATGCAAGGAACCCAATTTTGTGATGAACTCAGAATTCTCTGGGCACATCTGGGAGCATCTTCGCTTGTAGACTATGGTGAGAATCAGGATTCTTTCCTGTCTACTTCCCACTCTTGTGCTCATGCATTAGAAGTGCTACAAAGAAGAAAGATGCTCAGTTGTTTTCTACCACAAGCTTTGACCACCCTCTATGGCCAAATTGTGGCCTGTCATGTAATCTGAAGCTTCAGATGCCAGGTATACTACAGCTGCCTGCAGGTCTGTCACTTGAGCCAGCTTCCCAGCAGGGATATCAGATAGCCAGCGCTGTACCAGAGGCTTCAGCTCGTCAGAATGGATGAGCAGCGTGTCTACAATTCCCCTGTAAATAACACACACACAGTTACATTTTTCATACGTAGCACTTATAACTATAAAACAAGTCGTGATGGGAATACAAAATGCCACTTAGAAAAGAAAACCATGAAATAATAAAGTAAGCTCCCAACTTTCATGGGTGATGGATCTAGTGGTGCCGGTTGCGCTGCTGCACCCCATAGCTTGAAGTAGTTTCCATTATATACAGGGTTTACAGTTTGGTTCAATACCCCCACTATCCAAATTGTTCCAGCACCCCTGCCAATGTTAGACAGCATGTAGCTCTGCTAAGGAGTTACAAACACAAACTTCAATCGTGGTTGTCCCTTGCTGTCTGTCACTGTTGATAAATCGACTTAGTGGTTTACTCTTAAAGAGAGGACTCATAGTTTGTATCATTGGCTAACATAGGTGCCCCATTATCTTAGGTTACTTCCCATAATACCCAATTTACATTTTCCTATAGAAAATAAACGTGTCATAGAAACAAAATGTGCGCAACCAGTCTGTCTCTGCGTTTTGGAAATGTGTTTCATTTACCAATTTCTTTTTCATCAATGCACAGCCTAATGTTACACAACATGTTTGCATACAGTTCAGAAACTGAAAACAGTCCAAGTTTCCATATGCCAAAATACTGAAAACAAAATCCAGCAGCACCTTTCACAGCACTAAATTCACTTTAAGATGAAAAGGGGGCAGGGAAAGGAAAAAAATTAAGCAAAGTATGCCAAGTATAAACCCCCATTAAATAAATAACACGACCGGTTACAAAACGTGTATTAAGCTGGGATTGTTTCACACTAACGAGCCAACTACAGAATGCATTAAAACTCTGCTAAGTTCATTTCCCTCACATGCCCTAAAAATGAGTGGAAACTGTAGACGGCACATTACAGTACTAATATTTGGCTGGCTTTAACGACTTTAACTAGCGCTGATTTGTCATACTCCTCCTTAACAACATATTTGTATTTTGTGAAATGTATAATTTTTTCAGTCCCTGAACAAATATATTTACATAACTGTGTCTAACGAGAAATTACATTTAACTTCTCAGAAATGACAATAACTAAAACCTGAACTGCCAATTCCACTTCATTAGTGTGGTAGAAATGCATTCCAAATGTTAATAAAAATTCCAACATGCTGATAAATTAGCGCTTCTAAGGAGCATGTGACACCTTGGTTAACATATTCAACCTCAATTATATTTCTCTTCAGCACCCTGTTATCTGGAACCTTTGCTGGCAATCAGAGGTGCTGTTTTTCAGCGGCCAATTTTCTAGATAATGTAGCTTATCAACACTGTGGGTAAACTTGCCAATGAAATCAGGCTGCACTGAACCACACACGCTAATTGCATCTCTTTTTTATGCATATTTACAGACTGTCACTTCAAAGAAATCAGTGGCCCATTGAGGCACCCAGTTAGCTGGAAGAATTGCCTCTTGCAAATGAAAATTAGCAAACAAGCTAGTGATAAATATGAAATGAACAAAGTATAAAAATACCGTTTTGTTCTGAAACTTCATCATCATCCCAATTTATACTTCCAAGGAAATAGGTTTGAAAAACACACTGGATTCTGGGTACGTGATTTACCTTTTGTTTTAAATGAAGTCTGAAATCTTCGATTTACCACGTTACTAGGTGGAAGTAATTCAGAATACCCTCCAAATTTCCATTTTCAGTCACAGGCCACACTTTAAATACCAGCTTTATTTTTGCTTGTAATTGTCAATGAAAACCATAACTATTCCGAAATGCTGAGCTAGGGCAAATTGATTGAGCTCTCACAAAGTAATAAAACAGAATAAATTCCAGTATAACTTGAAGACAGTCTACTTATTTCTCCTAAGCACAGTCTTCCTCCCACCTGTTTAGCACTGGTTTTCTGGAGAGAAAACCAGAGTTTTAATTGCAGAAGTGAAAGCTATGGTCCTAATCCTCCTCTCACTTATACCAGTTTTACACTGGTATATATCCACTGAATTCAATAGAGTTACTCTGAATTTACATCAAGCACTATATCTGCTGGCAACATTTGCAGGATCTGGTTCTAGGTTTCCACGGCTCTATAGAGTTTTGATACGCTAACTAGCAAAAGCTAGCATTTTTAAATGAGGGTTTTGTTTTACTAAGAGGAGAACCCAGATTAACAAAAATAATATATCACTCCAATATAAAGTAAAAATAATACAGCTTAAGAAAAATAATATTATATATAATATATATATATATATTTTCATCAACCAACTTCAAACAGATAACATGGAGACTAAATATAGTCAGAACAAACTATAAATCATTGAACCAGTGGCTTCAGCTGCCCTTCCTTTAATTTTGTTTCAAGAGTAAAAGGTCTGATGAAAAAAAAATATCCCAGGCAATTTTTATAAAGAGAAAAAGATGTAGCACACAACGTAAAGTTGCAAACACACATACTGATGATACTATAAATATTAAGCATGTCATTGATAGTACACATCTTCTGGGAAAGGCTTGGTGCCAAGTTGGGCAATTTAATGTTGTAGAACCCTTTTAGGCAGATTTTAGTTGGCTTCTAACCAGTTCCAGGAAAGACAAGTGCCAATGCATTCATTCCCTACCTCGTCTAGTATGCAGTGCTGAGCCAATCAGTACTTTCTGTTGCATGTCAATGTTTTATCAAACTGCTGGTTCCTTAAGGTTAGACATGAACATCAGTATTCCGTTGCTGATGCATAGGGCAATTTGAGACAGTAAAAAACAAAATACAATTGCCTAAAGCATCTCCACAATGAGAGAGAGAGTGGGAAAAAAATTACTTAACTGGAATTATGAGTGTTCAATCCCCATATGAGGCGGGGCGGGGGGGGGAAACCTTCCCTCTGAGTGTAACTTGATTTCTTTCAGATGAGTTATTAATTTGAACGAGTTAAGTACACTCCACTTAATCAGAAAATGTTTAATCAGGAGATCCACTTAATTGGGACCTCTCTCGAGGAATTACGTTTAAATCCAAAGATACTTAACAGCAATGACTGCTGCTTAATGGGGATAGTAATGCTGCTTAATTGGGACGCCTTTGGGTGATATCGTGGTTCTTAGCTCTTTCCTGTGCTGCAGTCTCACACTGGTTCGGTGTGTGAACTCCCCTAGCAATGGTTTGCAGACCCTCCATAATTGGGGCACATGCGGAAATTTCGATTTGCTTCACCACCTCCTGTATTCCTTTCAGACCAAGTCTAGATACTGAGCATCTTCTAGCTGCCTCTAGTCTAGACAGTAGCTCACCCTCTCTTTCATTGCACATGGTGCCTCCTTCCTACTCCATGCACCTATCCAATAACATGACAAGCTCTGTAGCGCCCCGGACTGCAGATGAAGCAGGAGATCATACACTTGAGAAGCTTAATATCCCTGGAACCGTGGGTGATGGCGCTTGTATGGGGTCCAGGTTAAGGAGCTTGTAGCACCTTGGGATCCCCACAGAGCAAGGAGCTGACACATTCTGCTGGTGAAGCAGAGCTTATTAGTCCAGGAGGTCAAATAGCTATGCATAGAGATGGTGTTAGTTGCATGTGGAACCTGTGTTGTTTGGAAACTCAGGCCAGTTAGCTTCTATTGAAGTTGCTGACAAGGACTGCAGCGGAAAGACAAGAGAGGGTGTTATATGAACAAGCCAGTGAGAGCACTGATTAGCACAGCTGATTAGCGCAGGCTAACAGGCCTGGCCTACTGTGTTGCTATGCAAATCAGAAGCTCTGCAGGATGTGGGCTTCAAATCAAACTTCCGGGGACACATCTGACCCCCAGATGACTGAGAATTTTGGTTCACGAGGGTTCAGATAACCCAGGTTTGACCACAGCTGCTGTTCAAGGAACTTAGAATTCAAGCTCCAGCACAAACCGCCCTAACCAAATAGAGCACCAGTCTGAAGCTCTCCCCCTTTAAGAACAAACTGGAATGAAATGTTTTTTGGGAAAAAAGTATTAATGCAATCCAAAATTTGCAAAATCAAGCACGCAAAATACAGGACATCCCAAAAAAGCAAAGGTTCTCTTATCATATCTACTCAGCCGAGTAGATATTATATATGCAGTATTTTCTATCACTCGTTAAATAGAAAATGTCATATATTATTGATTGTTGTATTAATGCATGTACTAACATTGTCAAGGCAGCTTGATTAAGTAGGGGGCACTGTCCCAGACAGAATTCATCCCTGCCGTCCCTCAGGGTTTCAGCTGCAAGAGGGCAGCTGTAAGTTGTTACCTGGACTGTATATAATCCCCACTGGTTACGGCCCAACTGAATCATTGCATCCATTTCTCATTCTCATCTTGCCTTCTCACCTGCCAGCTTTGTCCAGTTTTGAGGCTGTGCTGTTTTCCCATAGACCCTCAAATGAGAAGTTGCAAGCATTTAATGCTGCTTCAACCCTCCTCTAATTGGGCTTCCTGGGCAGAAATTAAAGGTGGCACAAGACAGGGTGAATCTAGCCCAGCATGCAATGTGACCAATTAGGAAGCATTTGAGACACAAGGCGTTACTAAAAGTTTCTCTTGAAATATTTTGCAATTTCCCAACCATGGAATGCTCCAATTTTCATCACCTTCATGTAACATCAATGCCAGTTCTTGGCACTAAAATAAGCAGTAAATTTTAAGCATATGATTCATTTAACTTTACATAATTAGCAATTTAGCTGCAAAAATCAATCACCACACAATATTTGATTCTCATGGGACGTTAACACTTATCTTTCCAGTTCAGCAGCTATTAGGCATTGTATGTTGTGTATACTGTTCTTGATGAAGATGGGTTAATTTAATGTGGGGTTTTATTTTTATTTTTTTCCTCACTTTGTAGTGTCTGGGACAGATCTACTGGTGATCATAGGAATTTTGTCACTGATTTCAATGGCTTCAGGATAAGGCCCTATGTTAGTAATATCACTTGAGAGCAAAGTCTAATATAGTCATAAGATTCTGGCTTGCAACGTAAAGGGCTGATAGGTTTTTAACACTATGCATTGGCTATTTGTGATCTGGGTTGGAGCCGAAGAAAATTTGCCTCATGAGTCTACAAGCTAGGAATGAACTTCTCTCTCACTCACTCTCCAACTCCCCCCATCCTCAGTATCCCTCCCAAAAAGAAAGCGGCTGTACTAGTGAACTATCTAAAATGCGAGGCCTGGTCAGCAAGAGAATTCATAAATTCAATAAATTATGCTAAAAGCCCTGCCATAACATTTTATGCACGGATACGTTTTATGCATTGCTGCTATGCCTACGTTTTATATACACATTTACAAAAATAAGTTGATGAAAGCGGACAAGAAAGGAAGAGACCAAAAAAAGCGCAAATGTTTGCATGTTGAAAGAACGTTCGAGGTCAGATGTGACTATGTGGAGATATAAGGACACTGATATAGCCAGGACCCAACAAAGCACTTCAGCATGTCCCCGATTCCAGAACACATCCCTGTTCAGGAAGAAGGATGGACTCGAGTTTGTGCTTACAAGCTTTCCTGAATTGGGACCCAAACACTTCCCTGTAAGCATCAGGCAGTTCCATTGACTTCAGCAGGAACACTTGCCAGCTTAAAATAAAGTACGTACTTAAGTGCTTTGCTGAATTGAGGCCTCTGTGCACATTTCTGGGGCTCCGTGGGTTCTTTTATTGAAATAGTTGCATGCTATAATAAAGTCTATATGCCAGGTTCACTTCAGCATTCAGGTAGATCTGTGAAACTGGGCCAGACCCTCACTCTTCCACCCAGCAAAGCATTCAGCAATGTCAATGGGCCCATTGCCCTAGAAAGGAACAGGGCCTGAAATTGTGAGGTGCTGAGCAAAATGAGTGCAATGGGAGCTGGAGATGCCCAGCACCTTGCAAAATCAGATTGTGAGCCAGGACTGGAAGATTTGACTCATGCAGATTGTGTGATCATATCTGTGGACAGGCCAAAACCTTTCTTTAATGTACAGAATGAGACTGAAATGTTTATTCCACATTTCCATGTCAGCGGACAAATGAATTTGAATATCCAGTCATTGAAATGAACACAAGTATATTTGAGTTCAACATGCAATGGTTTAAGTACATGTAAGTGCGAGCATGTATGTATCAAGAGCTTCTTGGTACATTGTTAATAATAATCCAAGAAAATCATGGACAATATAAGCCTAATCCAATCCCCATTGAACATAATGGAAAAACTCCTGTTGATTTGAGTGGGCTTCCAGTGAGATCATATGTGATTATCAAATATTCATAACTAGTATGTCTTCACCAGGGTTCCTTGGGTATAGCAAAAGCTCTTTTCCTCACTGAGCATTGGCAAATCTTCAATGAACAAAAGTCCCCCTTATTACAATGGGATTCCCACATAGAGAAAGATCCAGGTGTGGGACCAAAGTCTAGGATGAGTAAGAATTATTAAAATTAAGCCCAGTTTTGGTTAATGATAGAAAAAGAAAAGCCTCTGAATGGATTTTTCCTTTCCAAGCATCAATATACCTTTTCTCCATTTTCAGACAACTCACAGCCAACATGAAGTTTTACTAACCTCTTTGCAAAAATGTTATTTTATATATCTATATTTTCCTCAAAAAACTACCCGTTGGGCTGAAATTTCTCCTGCAGGAAGTTTTAAACACCTGAAAACTAGGGACTTATAACTTAAGTGCCTCTTTAACCACGGTTACTCTGAATGTGACACTAATATTCCAGCTATATTAATAAAGGGTACCAATATATTTCTCAGCCAGAAAGTATTGAAACATGACCAATATTTTCTGATTCTGGTAGGCCCCAGGAGCTCCAACCTATATATAAAAATTAATTCATTGCAGCTAAAAGCCTTTCCGCTTCCTACCTCTATTGTTAACACTAGCTCTGCCTTGGCAGCTTTGTTAACTTCCTTCAGTCTTCCTGGCCCTGGAAGCTAGAGTCACTAGACCTAGACACTGGATCAGCAATGTTGAGCTGTTGGTATTGGTGTGAGTAAATCCAAGTTCAGAAACAGGATGTTATTTAAGTAATCTGTGGGTTGCAATGAGCTAAGGATGGAATCACAAATTATTATTAGTAGTAATAAATAATAATAAATAATAATAATAAATAGAGTCAGCATACAAAAGTAGAGACCAGACCAAGAATCAAAATAAAGATATTTGCAATTGAGTTCTGTGATATTTTTCTCCACTTTATGGATGAAAATATTTAACTTTTTTTCTTAATTTCATGTACATCATATTTTCATTATTACAGTTAGTTAAACTTCTGGGTTAAAATCCTGTGTTTCTTACTCTGATTGACTTCAGTGGTCTATGGAATTTGACCACTCCCAAATAATGCCATCCACTTGAGTTTTTGCTCAGTAGTAACTTGTACTGAAAATTGTGTAATAAAGAGTGTGTGGGTGAGAGAGAGCGAGAGAGAGAGGAAGAAAGTGCGTGAGGCAAAAAACTTTGCTTCATGCTATTATAAAAAAAAAAACCAAATAAACAACATAACTCAAAAAACCCAGACATCTTTAATATTTCAAAAAATAGGTAAAATGTAACTTGTAATGAATATTTTTTGACAAAATTACACCTAGAAATCCTGTAATTGCCAGAGCTAAACAGTGTCTCAATTACAGCACTACAATATGGCTTTTAATGTGCCAGTATATTTGTCTGAAGTGAAAGAAAAAAGAAAAAAAGGAGAAGCATTGTCTATTAAGTGTCAAAAGCCTTTTCTTTAACCACAGAAGGCTTGGACAGAACTAAGGTAATATTTCATCTGGAAGAGAAATGCTAAAAATTACCCTTCATGTTATTGGAAAACCTATTATCAAATGCTAAAACCTTTTCTCAAATCCTTCAATATACACAGCCATGGAGTACACTTTGGTTATAGTGATTAAACCTTTGTTAAGCAGAAGACGAAATAAAAAGGGATGCAATCCACCTGCTAATTAGCAACTTTGTTTTCCTAGATTTTCTTAATTTGAGCAGTGAACACTTCTTATAACATTTCATTTTTTCTGTAATTTATAAAACGAGACTACATTTTACTTACGGGGAAATGCAGTTGACTCTTACTCCCCTGTCAATCCATTCAGTTCCTAATGTCTGTGTTAATTTTACGACCCCAGCTTTTGAGGCGTTGTATGCTAACTGCTTCTGCGGGTGAGGCACTAGAATAATTCAGAAATACGAAATATTGATTCTTCACGTATTAATATGCACAAGGAGGCTAAAAATCACAACATGGACAGACGAACTAGCTGCCCTTTCCCCTGATGTTTGGCAAGTAACATGAAGGAATTACAATCTAGAAAACCCCTACATCTATATTTTTTCCTAATATAATATTTTCCATCTAATATTTTTGCATTAACAGCTGGAGGATTGAAGAGAAAATGAAGAAACAGCAGCAATAAAACAGACTGCAGATTTTAGAACTACAAAAATAGATATTACAACGATATAGTCAAAATATTTGGCAGTATCCCATAAATATAAACATATGCACAAACACGCATATACTTTTTATAATACACACATACAAGTAACTGCCTGGAACAAGTTATTCTGCTTAATTTATAACCTCTCTATGTTATCTAATCAGGTGTTTGTGTGGATGTGAACATGTGTGCCCAAAATTCAGATCTCCTACCACTTTCAAAATCTGAAGCCTTTGAAAATGTTTCACAGATGTCACATGTCAGTCATAAAGGAAAATGATCGGCTTGTTAATTACAATGTTCAAGCTTGCTTCTGCTGTATGTTCTGCTAGTTCTACCCCGTCACTAAGCTCTCACACTTACCCTGTTCCAAGGAAAACTACTTTAGGCAGGGCCTCAGCTGCTGTAAATTGTCATAGTGCCATCAGAATCAGTGGAAGTCAATTCTGCTATTGCAATTTGCACCCACTAAGGATCTACTCCTTAAGTATTTTTAGCTACCTGGCTTCCATTCTGACCTATTTAAACAAAGTTGTTAAAGAGCAGTGAAATCTAAACATGTGCAGTTTAATATTAAATACACCTCTACCCCGATATCACGCTGTCCTCGGGAGCCAAAATATCTTACCGCGTTATAGGTGAAACCACATTATATCGAACTTGCTTTGATCCATCAGAGTGCGCAGCCCCGCCACCCCCTGAGCGCTGCTTTACCGCGTTATATCTGAATTCGTGTTATATCGGGTCGCGTTATATCAGGGTAGAGGTTTTACTGAGCTGTAATTCTTTATTACTGAGGGGAAGGAATCAGTACTAAATACCATTAATGAGGTTAAAAAAAAAAACAGTTTATTTTATTAATGTGTTTTAAAAGGCAGGTTCACTACTGGATTTTTGTAAGGTGTATCAGCATATCAAATTGGTTTTAGTTTCATGTGGCTACTGGCAAGAACTATATAATACAGGTAGGAAAATTCAGTAAATAAAAAAGGGTTTGAAAATGAGCATTAAAACGGCTTAGCTAGCAATTTTATGTCACCATGATAAGTACCAGATGGTATTCACCCAAGAGTTCTGAAGGAACTCAGATAAGAAATTGCAGAACTTCTAACTGGTATGTAACCTATCACTTAAATCAGCCTCTGTACCAGATGTTTGGAAAAAAGCTAATGTAATGCCAATTTTTTAATATTGTACCAATTTTTACCACTCAAGAGAGAGTTCTTTAAAAAAGAGCTTTTTTTAAAAAAAATAAGGCTTCAGAGGTGATTCTGGCAATTACAGGCCAGTAAGCCTAACTTCAGTACCAGGCAAATTGATTGAAACAATAGTCAAGAAAATAATTATCAGACTATAGTGGAATGCAAGATGGTGGGGAAGAGTCAATATGACTTTTGTAAAGGAAAATCATGCCTCACCAATCTATTAGAATTCTTTGAGGGTGTCAACTAGTAGGTGGACAAGAGTGATCCAGAGGATATAGTGTACTTGGACTTTCAGAAAGCTTTTGACAAGGTCCCTCACCAAAGGCTTGTAAGCAAAGTAAACAGTCATGGGATAAGAGGGAAGGTCTTCTCATGGATCAGTAGCTGATTAAAAGATAGGAAATAAAGAGTAGGAATAAAGTGAAGAGAGAGTTAAATAGCGGGATTCCCCAAGGATCTGTACTGGGATCAGTGCTGTTCAACATATTCATAAATAATCTGGCAAAGGGGGTAAAAAATGAGGTGGCAAAGTTTGCAGATGATACAAAATTACTCAAGATAACTAAGTCCAAAGCAGACTGCAAAGAGTTACAAAGGGATCTCACAAAACTGGGGGATCGAGCAAGAAAATGGCAGGTGAAATTCAGTGTTTATAAATGCAAAGTAATACACATTGGAAAACATAATCCCGACTATACATACAAAATGATGGGGTCTAAATTAGCTGTCACCACTCAAGAAAGAGATCTTGGAGTCATTGTAGATAGTTCTCTCACAACATCTGCTCAATGTGCTGCAGCATTAAAAAAAGCTAACAGAACGTTAGGAACCATTGGGAAAGGGTGAGATAATAAAAATCTCATAATGTCACTGTATAAATCCATGGTACGCCGACACCTTGAATACTGTATGCAGTTCTGGTCGCCCAATCTAAAAAGATATATTAGAAATGGAAAAAATACAGAGAAGAGCAACAAAAATTATTAGGGGTGTGGAAGAGCTTCCATAGAAGGAGAGACTAAGAAGCCAGGGACTGTTCAGTTTAGAAAAGAGATGACTAAGTAGGAATATGATAAAGGTCTATCAAATCATGAACAACATGGAGAAAGTGAATTAGGAAGTGTTATTTACCCCTTCATAGAACATAAGCATCAGGGGGTCACCCAATGAAATTAATAGGCAGCAGGTTTAAAACAAACACAAGGAAGTGCTTCTTCACACAAAACATGGTCAACCTGTAGACTTTGTTGCCAGGGGATGTTGTGAAGGCCAAAAGTATGACTGGGTTCAAAAAAGAATTAGATAAATTTATAGAGAATAGGTCCATCAATGGCTATCAGCCAAGATGGTCAGGGGTGCAGCGCCGTGCTCTGGGTGTTCCTAAACCTCCGAATGCCAGAAGCTGGGACTTGACAATAGGGGATGGATCACCCCATAATTAAAGTGTCCCATTCATTCCCTCTGAAGTCTCTAGTGTCTGCCACTGTCAGAAGACAGGATACTGGGCTAAATGGACCATTGGTCTGACCCAGAATGACTGTTTTTATGTTCTTACTTCTCCTATACTACTGAATTTGCATTTATCCTCTAAAATGCACTGTTTATAAATGTTGCAACTTAAAGTATAGGAAAAGGCCAGTAAATAAAGAATAATATTGTTGGATTATGCAAAAACACTGAAACGACATAGGCCCCAGTTCTTCAAACACTTAAGCATGTGTAAATGTATGCATGTGAGTAGACTTAACTTACCATTAACTTCAATGTGACTTCTCATGTACTTAGATTTGAGAACTTGTGTGTGTAGGATTGGGAGAGAGGAGGGCATAGCTAATAGTTCCTCCTCTTTATGTATGCATTAAAGATTTGAAAGGTCCTTCATTTGTCAGATAAAGCATTGTGTAGTTTGAAACCCAAGTCCATTCCATTTTTTTTTTCAAAACAAAATAATTAGGATTTTATTAGAAGAAATATTTCTCCTTTCTCTCTCTCTTTGTGTGTGTGTGTGTGTGTGTGTGTATATATATATATATATATATCACATCACAGATGCAGCACTCCATGTGGGCTATTGAAATGGAGTGGAATATAATTCCTTGATTAATTGCTGTACACCAGCTCCAAGTTATGTACAACTTCAGTAGTTAACCTTGTCACCTCACAAAAGCAGTCGTTGCTAAACTTTCCCAGTTTGTCTGTTTGTAACAAATAACTTGGAATTGCCTAAGAGGATAAGGGCTTTTGCATCCTCCCCAGTCAAGGTATTGCAGTTTTCAGTGTGCATGAACTAAAACAGAGATTTGCTGTAAAATATTGGAATCTGCCTGCTGATTTTGGGACAGAAGCTCATTAGATATATTCTAGCCTTCCTTCTTCTAAATGCATCTCTCTTTACAGAAAGGGTTAAGGAAGGCAATTTAGAAGATGAAATATACACCTCCTGAAACACTTGGCCCCTCTTAATTGAAAGCACTCAAGAGCTAGCCAAAGGGTGTCACAAAGTGGATGGCTTTCACAGTGGGTACTGTTTTTGCATTAAAGTACACAGTACCAAATCCTGTTCTCCTTACTTCTGCTGTTAACTTCAGCTGGATCTCTCATGTGTACAAGGACAGAATTTAGCATACGCGCGCACACGCGCACACACACACACACACACACTCTATCTTCTATCAAAAATTGACTAGAGCATCTTTATAAATGTAAAGATTTATCTTCACCCCAGTGGAGAACACTTTAGAAAAGTGTCTCTTCACTTACCACTGTGTGGTGGTGGGGCTGGGAGAAGGGGGCTAATTTCCCTTCTGTTTTGCATACACAGGGCTGGGGGAAATGTAAGTAAAAATGATACCAACATCAGCTGAGTTATATTTTTAATATCCAATATTATGCGATTGCTTCTTTGCTTGGTGATTGGGGGGTTCCACCCTGCCCTTGATACAGTGGCTGGTGAAGCCACTGGAGATACTCAAAATTTATACAGGCAAAACTGAATGCAGAATCTCAGCTTGATTATATTGTTTATTAAACTAGTTTAGGGAAATATATCTGGGAAACCACAGTCAAAATTCTATCCAATAGGATTAACTCCTCTGCTCATTTTGTTGCATATACCAAAGAGAACTCAACCTATGAAAAATTATCCAGTATTTCTAGAAACATTCCATACTATGCCAGTTGGCCAAGATACTTAAATAACCAACCAACCAACATATTTATTTAACATTCAGCAGATGGACACAATATGAACATCGTGATTTTCAGTTGTACTTTTAGAACTATTCGGCAGGGGTGCGGGGGCAATGCCAAGATTCAAACAGGTTCATGAAGTAAACACATTCCATCTCGTCTTAATGACCGGTCTCACCACGCCCACTTGGATTAAAATTCTTTGACATGTAAGTGCACCTCATGCTGCCTTTCCCAAGATATTTTCACTTTAAAAATACTCTTTTATATTTCAGTAAAGATTGCTAATTGTGATTAACATACTTCAGGGCCAGATTGTCAACTGCTGTTAATGGACATACCGCCATTAATCCAACCGAGCTGTGATGATTTACACCAACTGAGACTCTGACCCTCCGTTTGCAGTTGCAGTAAGAGAATTGTAATTTAAATATTCTCTTTGGAAATATCACTCATTTCTATAAATAAGAGACAGCACTTTTGAACAACAAAAACAAGAGAGAGAACGGTATTTTAACACTCAGAGGGGAAAATCCTTAGCTGGTGTCAATTGCCATAGTTCCATTAAAGCCAAGGATTTACCTCACAGCTGTTGCCTAACATTCTATAGTGTCTATATCTACTGTTAAGTCTTGCATTGTTGTTACTTTTCTAATATGAATTGTGGTAGCACCTCAGCGCCAGAGTCATGTACTAGGACTCCCTTATGCTAGGCACTGTATGAAACACATAACACAAGTTTAAAGCTTTGAAGTTCCTTTTTTATTTTTGTTTGTGAGATTTGCAATTCTCCATGCTTGGGGAAAGGGACTACTCTTGTGTTTAACCATAAGTAAAACAGCTGGTAAGGACACTTGTAAAAAGATTAACAACAACATTATAAATGCATTTTTGAAGAAATATTTAAAGTTACTATGTAATAAACCGAACAGAATGTCATAGAATGTCAGACTGGGCACAGTAAAAATAAATGTTATTCCCAAGGAAAATAAAAAGACTGAATATTTATGTAACATTCAGCAGATGGAGATGATATTAATATAGGGGGGTTTCTGTTGTACTTTTATAGCTACTAGATTTTCTTGTCTAACTTGGTAACCCAAGGCACCATTTGATTTTTGGATTTGGACAATACTGCAACAGATGTCCAGACCAATCAAATAAATTCCTAAAGGGCTATGCTTAATTTGTGTAATTGATCAATTTTTGTTACATGGCTTCAATTCACCAGCATGTAACTGCTTCCCAGATTAGCTCAGCAGTTGGGATTTCATTCCATATGTTCCAACAATAGTTTATTGGTTCTTTGATGACACTGCTGATACAGCAGCGTTAGTGGAGACACCTGTTGGCGACGTAATGAAATAGAACAACTGGTACTGCAGTTAACGGTAGAGTGAAAAGTTTTTGGACAGATTGTAAACACTAGCAAAGCACAGTTTTCTGAAATGTTATACATTGTGCTCAGATTAATGGGAATTACACCAACACGTTTCTTCCATTATTAATGTGTCAGACTCAAGGAGGGTAACTCCATCTCTTCTATAAAAAAGTAATATGTGCTCTAAAACATGGAGGACAGATAAATGTTGAAAAATGATATCATAAAAAAATTGTAGTACATTTTCCCCTAATACAAAATGTCAGTGATTTACTTCTTCCCAATACAGGTTTAATTGATTCAAATAGCATTGGTAGTAATTAAAATATGGATTCTGAAGCACAACTGTTAGATATCATCACTCACCTATTAAACTTGCCATAGATGCTGTGTTAATTATCTTCCCATATCCTTGCTTCAGCATAATGCGGCCCGCAGCCTGTGACAGAAATTAAAGGAAAGACCAGTGACCCCTTTTGTGATTGTGCTAATAATTACATGATAATAAATTAGTCTTCACTTTTCAGAAGAGTTTATGGATTTTTTTTTAAAAGTGCACGATGTAAAAATTTGGTATAAAATGGCTGATGCTGAAAAATTTCTCTTGTCATTTTAATTCAGCTACTGTGTTGCCAAAATTTTCAAAAGGTGAGTAGTAATATTGGGTGCCTCAAGTATTGGGCACTCCAACTGATACCCCACAAAAGGGTCTGATTTTCAGCAGCCGCCCTCTCAAAATCAGGTCTCTTTTTAAGGTGTCTCACGTTGGACACCAATAATCACTATTTACTTTTGATAATCTTGGCCTAAATGTAAACCTGATTCTCAGTGTTGGCAAAACTGAATTTTTATTTTTTTTTATAATTTCAACAGATACCACCAAGGGCTATTTTGAAGCATTTTAAAACATTTTTATCTATTTAAATTTTCACAGTTGAAAAAAATGCTTAAAACCTATAATGGTATGCAATTTTCATTTAGTTAAATTTTCATAGTTGTGGGAAATTATGGGGAGGAGTCAGACAATTATTTAATGACAACCGACACTGAAATATAAGAAGTCAAAGCTTGATAACCATTAAAATACAAATTGTCAACATCACATGTCCAAATATACAAAGTAAATATCCTTAAACTCTAAATAAGTTCTCAGGCAGCATTTTTCTTACTTTGCCTATCTGTAAATTTCAGTTATGGATGGAAATATTTTTTCATCAGTTTGCATGTGTTCGCTGAAATCCACACTTACTGACAAAAATCTAAGATGGCCAAGCCTACGGATACATAGCCAAACTATTATTATTAACACCCACTAATATACGTTCGATTTTATGATGATAATTAGCAACAAGAATATTATTAAACCTCTGGCTAAGTCAAATGCTCAGAAAACAGCTACAGTTCTGTGGAAAATAGTACAGATCCTCATACTTACTTGGCAGCACAAAAACAAGCCTCGTAAATTAACATTAAAAGTTTTGTCCCATTCTTCCAGTGAAGTGTCTTCACTTGCAGAATTCATGTTAATTCCAGCATTGTTACAGGCAATATGGACTGTGCCCCATCTAGCTACAATTGCATCAAGAATCCTTTGCACATCTTCAGGTTTGCTTACATCTGCTTCCATTGCCATGCTTTTTATCCCTAGATTAAAATGAGATTGATCAAACAAATATAGGCATTCATAGAAAACAAGATATCATTTCTTGTGTACCTAGTTACTAATTCTTAAAACAAACAACAACAACAAAACCAGTTTTATCACCACTCCACTGATGACAGCAAATTATGTGCTATTTACAGAAGCATGATGCATTGGGAAATGAATCTTTTCAAAAGTTTTTAAGTTTAACTTTTGTAGACTGCACATACTGTAGTCTAACACAATCAACTTATCTAAAATCAGAGTTCCGACTCTCCAATTGAATGAATCTTTGAATACTACACCATCTTCTGGTCAAAAGTCTAACTGCAACTTATCAACTAAAGTGACGGTCATTCCAACAATTCTCTGAGTTCTATGGATCATAAAGTGCATCACTTTCAGATGACGGTTATTAGCTCATAAACAAGACAAAACAGAGGAATATTTTATCTGTTGTGCTACAGATGTTTTTACAGTGAACCCCAGATGTCACAGACATCGAATCAATTTGTCAGCCAAACTGATTCTAAACATCAGGTTTTTAGAGTCTGGAGTGTACATATCTCTGTAATGCGTAATGGTGTATGAAAAAGCCATCCAGAATGATAGCCATGATTTAAACATGAAAATCTAAATATTCAAAATTATGGTGCACAAAAGTAACTAATTCAGTGCCATCGCAGCTACACATTAAAGCACAAAAGTTAATGTCATTAGTAAATAACTGTAAGAGTACCCTATGGATGTGAAATGTGGCCGTTACATTTGCTTTTGCATTAATAACTTTGCATATCTTGCTTTTTGCACATGTACAATCTCAATCAAAAATTATTCCAATGCAGATTTTGCATTTCATGTTTTATTACTGCATATGCTAGAAAGTTGATTTTTTAAATAAAACGTGAATCCTTTTTTTTTTTTCCTAAGGCTCCAATCCAGCAGAACACCTGAAGTCAATGAAACTACAAACATGCTTAATGTTAAGCATGTGCCCAAGTGTTCTGCTTGACTGGGAATTAGTTCACAGGAGTGTAGACAGCCTTTATAGTTATAGCACAGATCAGTATTCTATGAACAATTAACAATGGATATGGAAGAAATTATATATTATAAACAGGATCATAAGAGATTTGCTCTTGTGTGGTTTATTAATAAAAACAGGAAATAGTCAATAACTGAAAAATGAGCCATATAATACATCTTTTCCCAAGAAGAAATGTTTTAATGTGTCTTCTGAAGCATTATAGGAAAGCACACAGGGTCTTTTTGGGGGGGAGGGGGACGAGGAGTTGCACCTTCCAATATACATATATATGATTGGAACCCATATTGAAAGATTCTGAAAATATCAATCAGGTGATGATACAGGGCAGTGTTTCTCAGTCTTTCAAGTTGGTGATCCTTTCATTTGAAATCAAAAACCGTCATGACTCCCTTACAAGTTTTACTTTTATTTTTATAGTAAGTGCATCTGTAATAAACCTGTATAATTTACACAAGAATAGAGCTGGTCAGAACATTTTCAACTACATGTATTTTCATCTAAATATTCTGTTTGATCAAAGCCAAAAATGTTTCATGGAGACTTATTGATTTTGAACAAATTTGCAGTGGAAAGGTTACTGGGGTCCAGGATGGATTCTCGGGTCACTTCTGAGAGAGACTGAAAACCTGACCATTTTGATCCAAAAATGGACATTTAGACAGTTCAGTTTTACAAACACTTTTTAAAAAAAAATTGTTTTCATTCCAATGCAGATCAAAAACAATTGTCAAAACTTCCAAGTTGTGACAAAACCGAATTGTCATCCTCCAGCCAGTTCTGTTTGAAAGGTTGACAGTGAATTCTTTACCTTAAAGGGCAAGGGTGTGTGGGGAGCGAGAGATGGAGGTTTTTCTCTTTGCTTTAGATTGTAATAAAAAACGTCGTGCCTTACTACCACTCTGATTGCTTTCTGTCAACCCCCTAGGAGACAGAAACCCTTGGTTGAGAAACACTGGGAGGAAAGAATGATCAACTCCTCTGGTGAAACTGTCCCAGAGAAAAGTTAAACTGGGCTTCCAAAAGGAGTTTGCCAACAAAGTGTCACATTTCCAACAAAGTCTCATGAGTCCCTCAAATAACCCATTTTCTTCAGAATACCCTGTTTGATCCATATAATCTAACCATGAAAGCATGTCCAAAAGGCTAGTTAACCTTCAAGGAGTAGCTATGGTGTTCCAGGATCCTATGCCTTTGGTGCACAAGAACAGGAAACTTTTGCAGGAAGGAAGAACTGGATATCTCATTTTCTTCTGATCTATAACAATGACCTAGAACTGAACTGCTCTGGATCCCACTACAAAGTCAAAGATCCAATGGCCAGACCCAGTAGTCAAAGCCTTACCATTAGACTGGGATTCAATGACCTGGGTAAAATGAGTCTCACAGCGCTTAGTACTGTTTCTAATATATGGAGATATACCTATCTCATAACTGGAAGGAACCTCAAAAGGACATCGAATCCAGCTCCCTGCCTTCACTAGCAGGACCAAGTACTGATTTTGCCCCAGAACCCTAAGTGACCCACTCAAGGATTGAACTCATAACCCTGGGTTTAGCAGGCCAATGCTCAAACCACTGAGCTATCCCTCCCCCTGCTGCATAAATTAGCACTGTTTTAACTTAACTTAGTCTTACCAGAGAGACCAAGGATTGTATAACCATGGAGTCTAAACCACTCCTCTCTCTGACAGAGATATGCCCTCAGGAAACGGACTGAAGCACTATTGCAGAACAGTGGAAGGAAGTTTTATTGCCACTGCTTGCACTGTAACTGTTCTGCAGAACCACCAAATTTGCGTTGCAATGCTGCAAATGTACTTTTCACAACCAATTTTCATTTTAGAAGGAAAATTTTTACTTCAGCTAATGCACCACAGAAAAACTCACCTAGGTTCTCCCTGTAGTAGTATACGGTCTATTGCACTATCCGTTTACACAAATATTAGAATATGGACCCAGATGGCAGTATCCCACTTTCCTGAATGAAGCTACAGCTTTGATGGTATTGAAGAATCCGATGTAGCAGAGGGCTTGGATGTACTTTCACAAGAGGAATTATAAAATAAGTGATACTTCATCTCTTTTCTCATTAAAACACTATTTCCAATTGTCTATGTTTCTTTTATGAATATAGTTTAGCTTTATCATATTTGCAAAGGTCTTTGGAGAGGAATTGAATTTTATGTCCTATTTTAGTAATGAAAACACAAAATGTAAGTGGTTTGTAGAAGATTTCACCTATTGTTTGGGACTTTACTTGTGATGTATGTCAGTATTGTGCACACCTCTACCCCGATATAACGCGACTCGATATAACACGAATTCGGATATAACGCGGTAAAGCAGCGCTCTGGGGGGGGGGCGGGACTGTGCACTCCAGCGGATCAAAGCAAGTTTGATATAATGCGGTTTCACCTATAACGCAGTAAGATTTTTTGGCTCCCGAGGACAGCGTTCTATGGGGGTAGAGGTGTAATTATATCTGACCTCTATGCTTTTCACTCATGCATGTTTTGAGGAACTATGGCCAATGTTTTCAAAAGTGACTATTGATGATTTTGGGTGTCTCTAAAAAGATCGGCACCCAAAAATTAGCAGGCCAGATTTTCAGAAAGGGCTGGCTACCCTGGCCACTGAAAATCAGGACCTTTCAATGGGTCCCAAATTGGGCACCCAAAATCAGGCAGTCCTTTTTTTTTTTCCCCAGTATGTTTATGTCTGGCATATCCCTCAAAGCGGATCCCCATTAAAAATGTCAGGCATGATCAGCGTTGCTTCTCTTCAGCCCCTTCCCTAGCGCCTCTCCTTACTTTCTGCCCTGTGAACAAATCATTCCTCGATGATGGCTACGCTCTGATGCAGCAAGTGGAAGTAAAGGCACACACACAATGCCTGCAGCCTTTTCTCAGGCAAAACCCTCATGGAAGCTAATGGGTTCTGAACAAAGACTTTGGCCCATAATTATTAGATATACAGGAGACAGATTCATGCCATAAGAAATATTACCCTACACACCCGTGACGTGTTGTGTGTGAAAGGAGAAGTGGTGGTTGGGATATATACTAAGGGGTGCATGGGCTGTGTCTGGCTTTCCTTTATTAGCTATGTCTTGAGTGCCTTAGCTGCCACGTGATATAATGTATGGAACACCTCTTTTTCTGGCCGATTGGTGTGTATTATATAGCACTTATTAATAAAAAATTGCTATTCTCTGTGCCCATCAGTCATGACTCGTTTTCCTTCAGGTACCCCAGATAAAGAGTTTTATATGGGGTACTCTGCTTTCCTGGTTGCACTTACTCTGCGAGGTAACACAAGCAGGCAATGTGACATTGGTTATTGCTTGCAGAGGCAGTGCTAAGATGCTGCGTGAGGCAATCACGCTCTGCGATGGTGGCATGCATGTGCTATTTGGAAATTCTTTCCTTTGCTATTTGACTTATTCTGCATCAAAACTCGATGCAAGATACTCTCCAACAGGCTGCCAGCTACGAAAGTTTAAAATAACAAAGCACACAGACATTACAGGTGTGACACTACAGACATGAGCGCTGTAGAAGTGCATGTATAAGAGCAATCAGAGAATTAGTACACTGCTTACCTTTCAGGCTGAGCTCTTCTGCTACCACTTCTGCCTTTGCAAGTACCAGATCAACAATGGCTACCTTAGCCCCTGCTTCTCCTAATGCATGAGCAAAGGCTCTTCCTATCCCCTGGCCTCCACCTGTTACGTAGGCCACTTTGCCATCCAAACGCAGGCGATCAAGGATGTGACATTTGTTATAGCCCCAAAAGACATCATCTTTCACCAATTCTTTCTGTAGCAAAACAGCACAATGTACTGAGGGTCAAAATTCAATTATGTTAAACCCATTAGCGCACACACACACACACCATAGAAAATTAGGGATGGAAGAGACTTCAGTAGTTCATCTAGTCCAACCCCCTGCTCAAGGCAGAACCAACCCCAAGTAAATCATCCCAGCCAGGGCTTTGTCAAGCCTGACCTTAAAAACCTCTAAGGATGGAGATTCCACCACCTCCCTAGGTAACCCATTCCAGTGCTTCACCACCCTCCTAGTGAAATAGTGTTTCCTAATATCCAACCTAGACCTCCCCCACTGCAACCTCAGACCATTGCTCCTTGTTCTGTCATCTGCCACCACTGAGAACAGTCTACCTCCATCCTCTTTGGAACCCCCTTTCAGGTAGTTGAAGGCTGCTATCAAATCCCCCCTCGCTCTTCTCCTCTGCAGACTAAATAAGCCCAGTTCTCTCAGCCTCTCCTCATAAGTCATGTGGCCCAACCCCATAATCATTTTCGTTGGCCTCCGCTGGACTTTCTCCAATTTGTCCACATCCTGTCAGTAGTGGGGAGCCCAAAACTGGATGCAGTACTGCAGGTGTGGCCTCACCAATGCCGAATAGAGGGGAATAATCACTTCCCTCGATCTGCTGGCAATACTCCTACTAATGCAGCCCAATATGCCATTAGCCTTCTTGGCAACAAAGGCACACTGCTCAAGTGTGTTAGGGTGGGGGGTAGAACGTGCCGGGAGCTGTTCCTTCCTGCCCCATTACTTTGGTTCAGAAGGTAGGATTGAAATCAGGCCGCCCAGTTCAGTGAAGTCCAAATTCCAGCAGAGCTCTCAGCTCCAGAGGGGGTATGGAGGGGCAAGGCAATGGGGCAGAATGGCTCTGCTGCTGAAAATTTCACTGGATGCTCTAGTTACAGAAGTGTAGCGTAGCGCACTTCCCAATGAATTCCCTTGCGTGCCCAGGGGTCATCGTGAATGTCAAAGGCATCACACCTCCAAAGGCATAATGTACCTTCAACCCCTCCACTATGCGTATGTCTGTGGCTGGCTTGTGCAAGCTGACCTGGGCTCCTGGCACTCAGGCTGAGGAGTTGTTTAAATGCAGTGTAGACGTTCCGCTCGCGGTGGGGCTCTAGGACCTGCAAGGTGGGAGGCTTTAATCCAGGGAACAGTGGGGGAGGGAAACTGGGTGCCTATTGCATAGAGTACACGTAAAGGGGTAGGGTAGGAGGGGGAAAATGGCAGGGTTACTGTAATCAATGATATAAAGAAAACAGCTGGCTGCCCCACGGCACACTATAATTTATGATATGCCTCACTCCGATACTTGTTTCTTTTACGATTCTTACTCTTTAGGCAATTACTGGGAAAAGTGGTGCATGCAGGATCCATTCTTCAAACGGGATTGTCTCGCTAATGTGTACAGTGAAAACAAAGGGGGACATCCTGGCCCCAGTGAAATCACTGGGAATTTTGCCACTGACTTCTGTGGGGCCAGGATTTCACCCATACTGCTTATGGAGAGAAAATACACACCTTTGATTCAATCACCCTATCTGCGTGTGCACGGCTCCTTCGGATGACACTCATTCCGCCTTGCACAGGTAAAATAACCTGGAAAAACACAAGTGTCCAAATCAACAACTTCAGGGCACACCACATTGGGCCTAAGCCAAAGCCCACTGAACTATGTTGAAGAGTCTTCCACGGACTTCAGTGGGCTTTGGGCTAGGCCCATGCTAGGTTTTCTCTTTGCATGCTGCTCCCTGCACCTGGAAGTCTCTTTCTATCCCAATCTGACAGTCCTCCATGTTACCTCAGATTCCCACTCAAGAGTCACTACTTTTACAAATGCTAAATCAATAAAAATGCCATTTTGTCTTCCAGTTTTATAAACAAGAGACAGCCTCTGGGACTTCCAGTGCATCTGATTTTGATTGTCTAATGAGATTTTATGTTCTTTGGGACTTGTACCAAGATCACTCTTGGAGCTTAATAAATAATAATAATAATAATAATGACTTTTAATATTCTCTGGACAATCTTACCTACCACTGTTTGTGTACTCCTGTATATTACTTACATTTTACGCTCCACCACTATGATTTGCGGGCCTGAACTAGTGACCTGGTGCCATTGTCTAGATGGCAACCATACCTTAGTGAAAATGACACAGCATCTTGTAGACCCGACACCACTGTCCAAACATAAGAAAGTAAGATGTGCAGGCTAGGTACCAGGGTGACTTAGTGGTTAAGAGTAGATTTCAGGGCCTAGACAGTTAAAGTGTCAAAGACCCTCTTCTGCAATGGAAGGCAATTGTTCTTGATGACAAAATTGAGCATGATGATGCACAGTATGAACCATTTGGATCTAGTAAATCATGCTTAGTGTTCCACTGAGTGAATATGCAATGACTCCTTTTTGGTTCTCTTGCATACACTGCTGGAACTGACCAAAGTACTTTTTCTAGCATGGCCACTACTGTAGGAAATAGACAGCAAGAGTGAGACAGCCTACTTCCAGGACTCTTAAAAAACAATACTGCTGAAGCAATTTAATAGATGCTTACAATACTAATATAACTCTTAACTAATTGTATAGCACTAACCTGCTCAACGCGAGGATCTGAATTAATTACATTATTTAAGTTTCTGACAGCTAATACATTTTCATCAGATACGTTCTCCAGGTAGACTTGTCCTTTCATGAGAGTATTCTCCACACAGATCACTCCATCCATTCTCAGCAAGTGGTTATCCATGACAAAGTTGTAGTCGTTAACAGCATTTCTTTGATCAGCATCAATAAAAACTATATCAAAGTGTTCACCCACAGCCACTAACTCCTGGAGAAAAATAAATGATGTCAAAAAGTACTGTTTCTATGCAGGTGGAGGGTCTTGGAACCACCCTTCATATAAAACACATGAAAAATACTTAACAGAAAATACTATTTAAAAGTAATATTTCTAATCAAAGGTCATTTCTGCTTGAAAGCAACTTTTTGATTTACAGCGAGCAAGGTAGAACTGGTTGAGATGCTTCTGTATACAAGTTGCCTGAGCTATCTACATACTATCTATCCACACAGATAGGTCAAGCCCTTTAAATTCCCCCTACCAGTGCCAGTGCCCACATCTGTGTGAACAACTGAACCCACAATCTTTTAATACCTCATAAAGCACCATATTCCAAACTGTTGATGGGTGCTTGCGGTACAAGTCAGAGGAAATACAGATCAAGATCTCTTGCATTGGCTTAGAGGCACATCTGTACCTCCTCACTGTGGGGTGTGCCTGCATTTATATTCAATATATTTTATAAAGCTGCATGTAGCAGGGAATATATGATGGAATTTTCACACATGCTCAGTGTTGACTTAACTCTACTGAAGTCAACAAGAATTTTACTATGGACTTCAATGGCAGCAGAGTTAGGCCAATGTTGAATGTAGCAATGCACAACAAAGAAAATATTTTTGAAGAGAATTTAAAAAAAAAAAACTCATGAAACAAAGGCACAAAGATAGTGAGGCAGTCTACCACAACACATCCAAGCGTTCAAGACTACAATTCCTGATTAACATCTGAACAATGCCATTCTCATGGGTGTGACCCTTGCTTTCTCTCTCTCTCTCTCTCTAATATAGTCATACCATCATGCACCCTCTATCTGTGTTTTTGGTAAACGGACAGGTTAGAAGATTGCTGCTGGGACACCAAGTCTTTTGTTAGCAAACTTGGCTGATGTCCTGGCGTGGTGGCTTTTGAGATTAGTAGACTCTCTCAAGTCTAGCTCCTGGTGAGTTTGTGGACCTCTCACAGAAATGTCCACCATTAGTGGAAGTAATTGGCACCCTTATTGGCACTGTAGCGAACGGGACAAGAAACGGAACGAATTCATGAAGAACGAATCACCCTGTAGAAACGATACATCCAGATCAGCACTGAGGGCCATGGGTGGGGAAGTTCAGAGAGCTCGCACTGCCACAGCCTGTTGTGTGGATAAACATAAGCCTTCATACTCCAGGGCTGTCAATGCAGCACTTTTCACCAACCCTAAGGACTAGATCACGGCATTCCCACCGGCCCAGAGTAAGGGGAAGTGCGCAGTTGTGTTGTCCCGGAAGTAGACCAAGAGTCACAATTCAGTCCCTAATGCCTCCTCCTAATGCCTGCAAGGACCGATGCGTGGTAAAGGAGTAGCAGAGTGAAGGCTTCACCCACTCCTGCTTGTGCCTGCTCACCCCCTGCTCACCTATATGGGAGAGAGTGTAATGGCTGTCAGGAGCGCCTCTCTCTTGCTTGTTTTGGTGCATGACAAAAGTAATCCACATAGGTGAGTTAGAGGGCATCTCACCCCATTAATCTTCTGCACAGTTTGTCCCAAGGTCATGATTTAACCCTCTGTGCATATTAAAACATAGTCAGGGAAGTTCCTTCTTTCCTGTGCCAGTGATTATTTTGTATATGTCTATCATGCACATTCTTATTTGACTTCTCTATAAGCAGACCTAATCTTTTCAATCTGTCTCCATATGGAAGTATCTCTGGACCATTTCTATTTCTACCCTATATCTTTTTGAGATGTGTTGACCAAAGCGGAACACAACATGCAAGGTGAGGGCATACAACTGATCTATACAATAGTGGTATAATACCTTTAACGTTATTTTCTATCCTTTTCTTCAGACATCCTACCATTTTATTTTGATCACCACCATACAAAGATGTTTGCACTGAGCTCTCCACAAGACCCCTGGCTTTTTTCCTGAGTGTATTCAGTTATTTGTAGAAAGCAACAACGTGCGAGAGTAATTAAAATTATTTGTTCTAATGTGCATCACCTTGCACATGTGACCAATAGATTTCATCTGCTCAGTTACCTAGCTCTGGTAGGTCCCACTGGACTTAGGCACAGTCTTCTCTACTCTTGACTAACCTAAATAATTTTGAGTCATCTGCAAAATGTTGCCACCTCACTGTTTACTCTTGTTTCCAGACCATTAATGCACGTTCACCTCACTGTTCAACTTTATACCATATTGAACACTGACCATTTATTTCTAGCTCTTTGATTCTTTCTGCTAACCAGATTCTGATCCAGGACACGACTGTGCCTCTCACCCATGACTCTCAGTTCCTTTTATAGCATCTCTAATGTTTTTTTTGAATGAGGTAGTGACCATGCTGTGATGGAGCCTAGAGGAAGTTCAAAGGCACAATGTAATGGCCCTTGCCTCTAGTAGCTCCCTGAGATCTACACAGGTCTTGGGAGATTTCTGGGTTTAGGAAGGAACCCTCTCTCACTTCCAAGGGTGAGCAAATCCCTCTGCCTCCCAGCAGAAGAACTGGGAGGAATCACAGAGGGTACAATAACCTGAACAGAAGACCCCACACACACAACTTTTGTTGCTCTGGGCTACAGCAGAGACACCTATACATATAGAATATAAGACTCAAATCCTCAGGACCGGATGGCACACACCTAAAAGTAATGAAGAAATTTAAGAATGAAGCAGCTAAATTGCTCCCCAAAATATGCAATCTCATTAAAATAAGCGATTGTTATAGAGGACGCTGATGTTGATTATGATATATAATAGTGTTGATTGGTGACCAGGTGGGTGGCCTTATAGATTACCTGTGTAGTGACTGATGCCCTCTCTGCCCAGAAAGCTGTTCTGGGACATTCAGAATTCAGTCTGGGGCCATTTGATCTGCAGCTGCATGTGTTTCAACAATGCAACATTTCACCCATCTACCTAGAGCAGATTTAAATTCTTTTAAGCCTCGGCATTTAGACTAAAAGGAGACTAATGACGTTTCCCTGGACTGATTGTTTCTATCCCAGTAAATCTAACAGCACTTCTCATCTCCAGCTTTTTCTCTGTCATGTTAAGACTTTGGGCAAAATGAGGAAGAGCGATATCCTGTGATGTATGAAAGGAAGAGTTAACCTTAGTAACAAATGACTTTGGAGTATGAAGTATTGTCTTATCCTCCTGGAATATGTAGTAAGGTTCATGTCTTCTAGCAGAGGTTTCAGAAACTCTTCTAAAAAGGTGATTCGGACCACCAAGCATGTATTTATGGTGAGAAAATATGGGAAATTAGATAACTCCAGTGCGGATGGATGGGTTATGAAAGCTCAACGCACCGTGGTCTGGTCAGAGGTCAGGAAGATAAGCCTGATTGTTACAGACATACTGCTGTAAGGCACTTAGATAGCACTGGGAAGTCTACCAGAGACATGCCTGAGCCTATATTTATGACACTTTTTACTGTTGCAATATAAGATATCAGATGTAATTGCAGGAGATCTTAAGACCAAATCTAGACTATTTTGTAATAAATCCAGCAGATCTGGGTTATCGGTTTTCCAGGAGCTGATCTTGTTATCGCAACACTAATAAGAGACTTTGACTAGACTCCTACGTAGGCCGAAGTGGTGGAAGGTCTGTGGGAGGCTAGGAAGGTCACTGTTATTTTGGGAAAGCATCTCATCTTGTTTAGGCTTGTTACTCAGTAGCCAAGCGGTCAGGTTCAGGTAATCTGGGGAGGGAAGGAGGAGCAATCCTTTGAATAAGAGCTGGCTGGGAGGATGGATTGGAGGTCTCTTGAAAATTCCACTAGGTCTGACAACCATAGCCAGTTTGGGTTGACTAGAAAAATCATTGTTTCCTCCTTTTTGATTTTTCAAATTACCCTTCTTGCTACAGGAGGAAGACATGCAGAAGTGGATTTGGCCCTCTCTGGGCCAGAGCATCTGATCCCAATGATTTCTGGTCTGCTTCCCTAGTGAAGAAAAAGCTTTTTTGGCATGTTTTTACTGAAATAGATCTACCTGGGGATTGCCTAGCACCCTGTATATCAACTGGATTTCTTCATGATTTAGACACCAGTCTGAGATCATTGCCTGCTGACAATTTACCTGCTTTTGTGATCCCTTTTATATGGAGTGACCTGCTGGAACAGCTTAGGTCATTTAGATCACTAGCTTAGGGACAGATCTAGTTATTCTTTCTCATGTCTTTAGTCCAGAGGAATCCATGAAATTCCTTCATGATCAGGCTTCCCTATGGTGTAATCTCTGCACATGAGATCACAAGACACAAGAGCTGGCAATAAAGATACATGGATGACACTCACTTTTGCATCACCTCGGCTCTGTGCCTGGATTTTAGCGATCATCTCCTGCCTGGGGAGACTGTGGCCCTGCCGGTCTCTGATGAAGCTTTGGAGAGGAGAGAGGATGCAGAGGCCTCAACAAGCCATCCAGTCTCTCACCACCTTCCATTGGCAGAGTGAGTCCTATGGGCAGGGAGCAGTTGCGGCTAAGATCCCCTGAAAGGTACCACTTAGCCATTGCCTGGCTCTATTTGGGCAGGATTTAAACAGAGAGAAGGAGCTTAGTGTGAGCTCTGCTTGGGGAGCAATGCACACAAAATATTGGTACTGTAAGAGAGCGGATAAGGGGGGATTCTTCTCGCTGCCATCCCCAGAAGTACCTTTAAAATATGGGATTGCAATGGGTAGAGAAGGATTGTTGCCCAATCCAGGACCCCTTGGGCAGTCTGACCTGTCTTTACTATTTGCAGGAAGAGAGATGCAGCTCAAATATCTTGGACAGGGTGAGAGGCTGAGATCCAGAAGGAAATAATCTATCTGCAAAACATTCGGCTGAAACCCACTTGGGAACAATTTCTGTGCAATCCCCATCCCTCTGCGACAGAAGCATCAAGACAAATTGTCTTAATCCAGGGTTAGCTTGACTGCCTGCAATTATTGTTTTTTCTTACAGTAAATAACTATTTCTTTTTTTTAAAAATCATAGAACCGTGTAGCGTATTGAAAGTACGACGGAAGACAACATGTTAAAGAGCATAGAACTATTGCTAGTTACGGCAAAAAAAAAATTAGAGACAAGACACCCTGAATGAGCAAATGAATGAATCTTCCGCCAAATCTTATTTAAAGCCTGACATAGTCTTGATTGGAACTACGGCTCACTCCAAGTACCTCCAGACTCGCTCGGCAGAATGACTGTCCAGTTTCTTTGATATGGATCGTATAGTCAGTATATTCTAATAAAGATAAACTCCAAACTCATTACCTTTGATACGCCTTGTTCTTGACCTAAATGTAATAGTAATTTTTCCTTAGGGTACATGATATACATGAAAAAGTTCAACTTCCTTTTAAAACACCATTAGAATATTTTACTGTATGTGGACATACACTCTGGTTACTCCTAAATGCTATTCTATTGAGTACAGTTTATATTCACTGGCAAAGCTAAATCTCAGGGGAAGCTAGAGAGGGAATGCAATTTCTAGTAATAACAGCTCACAACAGTGAATACTATCCACTTATCCCCACAATTTCCAGCTATTTTGGACTCCTTTCTGAATTAACCTTTCATATCAAAAGGAGCAATTCTGCACACTAGAGACTCCGACACAATTTCATGCATAATTTATTCACTCAGTTCAACATTAAACGCAGAGTCCTTGACTTTGTCAAGGTGGATTCTGTTGGCAGACTTCACAAGCAGCAAAACAGGAGAAATGAGATCTGCAACTCAACCTATTCACCTATTCTCTCTGGTAAAGAGGTGGTGGGGGGGGGAAGAGAGAAAAAACCCTACATGGTTGCACAATGCCCTGTAATCAGCGCAATCTTCTGCAAGCACGTTATTTTTTTCACGTTGTATTTTAGATTTTGAAATGGACATAACAAAAACAACAGACTTGAATCATTTCCCCTGCACTTTGCATTCACCTTGAGCCCGATCCTGCATTCTTTGTTCAACAAAAACTCCCTCACGAGTCAATGGGAGTTTTGTATGCAGGATTGGGCTCATTCTGTACAACCTTTGCATATGTGTGAAGGAACACCACACATCAGAGTATTTTTGAAAGGGCTTTGTTTGGAAATGACTCTGAAGTGTCAATGTGAGCATCAGAAGTCTGAACACAGAAAAGGGAAGCGTCCATGCTTATTTCAAAAGAGTTTAAAACGATTGAAGTCATTGTGCATAGACGTATGCAACATGCCTCTTTTTTTCCCACACTCGGAAAGAAATGTATTTTTGGTCATTCATCTGTACCAAATTCGGGACCCAAGAGATTGGTTTTTCATGCAAGCAAGTGGATTAAGAACACCTCATGCTAGGCTACCACTGCCCTTTGCTGCCTATTTTCACTTGCACCTAAAGCAGGTTTGAACCAAGTATTCAAATGTAAAAAGGCTATTGCATTATTATTATACAGTATGCCCCTTCCGTGGACGGATTTGTATATGTCAGCTACCGGCAGGAGGTAGGTCCCTACACACCCAGTGAATCCCTTCAGAAGCGGTAGCTACATTTCTAGGAAAGATTTTACTGCACTGCACATAAAGTGTTGCAGGTGAGGAGAAGTTGTCCAAATGCATTAACAAACATGCAGCTTTTCACCATAAGCAGCATGTCTATCTCAGGCCCCGCTCCAGCAAAGCACTTAAGCATGTGCTCAACTCTAAGTATATGAGTACACCCATTAACTTCAATGGGAGTACTATGCTAATCTAAATACCATACAACCTGGTAGCGTTCTGAGGCATGGATGGAATACATAGTGCTCAAAAAATATGCCAGGCAGTCCTATTCAAGATGATTTTGGCATTCATGATGCATCTTCCCAGTGTTGGTGGCATGCAGTGTTCACAGAGTTGATTTCTACCTGCAGTGCTAAACAAAACAAAGCCATGCAATAGGATGTGCAGAGCAGGTAATCTTTGACAAAGAGACTAAGAAACTTGCTACATGTATATATCTAAGTAACTAGAGGGAGAGGCTTTAGGAAGCCTGCATGGGGGGATATATGTATCCTCTGTTGCTATGCTTCATGGACATTCCATCACGGCAGTAGAGAGGGCTCTGGGGATGGAGTGAATTAGGAAAGCTGGGGAAGCATGTCCAGTAGATATGACCTATATGGATCAAATTTGCTGAATAGCTGTGGGCACAGTTCCTGTGGAGACTGTTGCAGAATACAGGCCACAGTAACACTCAAGGAGAGTTTTTGTTGCCCCTCTATGACTTGGGGGTCAGGACGATTCTGTCTCCCATAACCCCTGTGGCGCATCTGTGAAGAGAACTAATTTATTGGGGTTCTGCCATGGAAGAGCGCATTTGGGCTGAGCTTTCATCTCTTCATAAGTTTAAGACCAGAAGGGACCATTACATCATCTAGTCTGACCTCCCGCATATCAAGACATTAAATTTCACCCAGAGAATCCTATGCTGAGCCCAATGACTTGCTAAACTAAAGCATTTTAGCTCTCAGGAGACTCATCTATTGTGTGCCACCGGCAGAGGACAGGAGAGAGACTTAGGCATCAATGTCACCAGAAGGGAACTGATTAGGTGACATATGTCCTGATGATCCTATCAGGCAACCCATGCTCCATTCTCCAGAGGGAAACAGAAAACTCCCAGTGTTGTCAGCCCATATGACCCACAGGAAAATTCCTGGTGGTCAGTTAGACATGAGCACGACACACCGATCAGGCACTTAAGACAGTGGATTTTCCATACTACCTCAGAGCACCGGTTCACCACAACGATTTCTAGCTCTAAGGTTAAAAGGAAGAGGCTAACACACATGTCTCATTGAGCACCTATGTAAGGTACACAGATATCTGACCACTTCAATAGAAGAACATAACTAAAAACATCTTTTGGCTCTAAGAAATCAACTCGAGCTGCACACAGACATTTTCAGCTCTCGTTTTCACAAGTTTACCTAAAAACGTCACTGGGATTTTCACAGCTGCCCAATGGAGGTTAGAAGCACAACTCATCAATTTCAAAGGGAATTGTGCACCTAAACCCACCCCGTTCTTTATAAAATGTAATATCTTTTCCATGAAAAATATGTTACTGTCATTACTGCTGTACCTTAATGAGTTTTTTTCCCAGGTACACAAGAACATAAGAACGGCCATACTGTGGCCATCCACAATGGTCCACAATGGTCCATCCAGCCCAGTATCCTGTCTGCTGACAGTGGCCAATGCCAGGTGCTTCAGAGGGAATTAACAGACCAGGGCAATTATAATATGATCCATCTCCTGTCATCCAGTCAGAGCACTTGGTAGTCCGAGACTCAGGGATACCAGAGCATGGTGCTGCATCCCTGACCATTTTGGCTAACAGCCATTGATGGAGCTATCCCCCATGATCTGATCTAATTCTTTTTTGAACCCAGTATTGTTTTGGCCTTCACAACATCTCCTGGCAATGTTCTACAGGTTTTAGTTACTCTAACAAAATTCCCATCTCCTCAGAGAGTGATCCTACTCCTGTTGAAGCCAATGACAAATCGTCCATTGACTTCAGTGGTGCAGCGTCAAGCGCTGATACAGTAATTCTTCAATCGTTTCATAACAAAGAATCCACAGCCATGAGGCAATAAGCGCCTCCAGCCAAATACCGAACACCTTCGACTCCCACTAGCTTAAATGGGAGTTCAAGGCATTGAGCCTCTTGCAGGATTGTGCTTGGAATGTTCTTTTGGTGGTTGCTGATAAGAAGCAACAGGAAGATATAAAATCAATTGCAGCATTATGTTTCAAGGATTTAATTTTCATGTCTTCGCTCCCATTCTGGTCCCTTCTTTAATCTCTTCACAGCAGGTACCCCGCCTGCCTCTACATATTTTAATTCAGTCACAGTAAGTCAGTTGCACAGAATGAGCAGTAGAGAGCAACAGCAATTCAATTATTTTCACACTCACTGCAGGGAGCAAGGATTTTAAACACCACTCCTTGCAGGTAATCTGTATCATTTCGTGTTCAGGATGCATGCCAAAGCTCTTTGTTTCTTTCCTATCAAATGCATAAGTCACAAAAGCCAGAGGTCAAAAAGCTCCTGGCCATTCAATTTTAGAAACGAATACAATCCCGGCTAACACAGATAATGTTACAGCTGAACCCACACTTTAAACTGACGTCATTTTCAGCCTCAAATGGATTGGCATTAGTACTAGAAATGTCCCTTACTTAAGGATGCCTATCATGGGTTATCAGCAGAAATAGAACCCTCAACCTTCAGAATCAAATGTTTGGGTAGCTAACCCTTCAGATAGAGGAGTTCCTCCATTAGCAGATATCAGTGGTAGGCTTTACTCTCCCATGGGACCACCCAATGGACAAGACAAACCAAATCTAGCTACCGTGCTAGATAATGCTTTGGAAGTGGAAAACTTTTGTCCTGATTCCCTGATTGTGTCATCAGTAGAAAGATATCTAGAGAATATCACCAAAGCGAAGACCTCTACCACTTCAGCTACAGAACTTGGTCCATCTTTTATAAATTGTACCAGATGGCTAGACTCTGTGGGGTCAGTCACAGAGGGCCACGTGTATACTTTGCCCATGTGTTGCTTTGGGAATCATAGGCTCTGATCCAAAGCCCATTGAAGTTAGTGGAAAAGCTTCAATTGACTTCTATGGGTGTGATCTAAAGTCCACTGAATTTAGAGATGAATTGTTCTCCTGATTAAAAAGTTTCAACGCTTCTAGATAGGAAACAGAAACAATACCATGTGATTTAGCGGTCCAGTCACACACCAGGAATAACAAATAGCCCCAACTAAATAGTTGAAATGAACAGTTCATGAACAATCCATGCACTGAACATTTTTTTGCATATTTGCAAATGACAAAGAAATCAGGATAAATCAGCAAACAACCTGTGGACAGGAAATAGGACTAAATGTATTTACAAACAATACCACAACCAGCTCTAAAACAAATGTCCCCCTCCTTAAGATTGTAACCACTTTGGGCAGGAAATGTCTTTTTGTTCTGTGTTTGTACAGCATCTCATGTTAAACGGAATCCTGGTCCATCACTAGGGCTCCTAGATGCTACAATAATATAAATAATGAATTATTATTATTAATTAATAAACAAATAATAAGTGAGTTTACCTCCAAAGTGTCTGCTATTGGTCCCACTTTCACACTTATCTGTTTAACATGAGATGAGTAATCAGACGCTTCCTGGCTTTTCACTCCAAGATATGACTCTACTGCACATACAGTTATTTTTCCATCATCTGGCAATGCCTCCACCATATCAAGGATACTGTAACCTTTAAGCCTGCCAATTAATAAAATCCTCTTGGCTCCAATCAGATGAACAAACATCCTGAGAACTTGGCCTATTCAAAGAATAGAACAAACTGTTAAAAATAACCATATTGAAGACAATACACTGTACATTGTTCACAATGAAAATTAAATCTAACTTCTAAGTGATCATCTTTTTTTTAAATCACATCTTAAAACACTTTAGAATAGGAGTTTAACAACAGAATCTGACAGCATCTCCTCTAAAATGCTGCTAACGACAACAGAATAAAGGTACTGGTTTTAAGTGTAGAATCTTTATCATCAATGCTGGTATTGTTTAAGTGCTTGTTAAATAGTGCTTGAAATATTGCATATTTTAACATTCCCCCCAGAAGAAAATGGCTTTAAGATGTCTCCTGTATTCTTTCTGGGACCAGGTTAAAAAAAAAATCACATTACCTTGCATTTGCTCTTAGAGTCATTATCCCTAGACAGCACCATCATTTAAGAAATTTATCATCAGCGCTGTCCTTTGAACAATGTATTAGTGTAATACATTACAAGAGTGCTTCACTGCAATGATGTATCACGGAAAAGATGGCAACATTTGGGAAGAATGAGTCCAGGAATAGATTTAGTGCAATAGCTTTGCACGTGAACACAACCCCAAGTGTCGTTAGTTTGGAAAGGACCAATACTTGCCCCACTGCAAGCACACTTAAACAACCTCTGCCAACCTGCCATTTTTAATAAAAAAATTGCCCTTCACCCCATTAATCTGGTCTCTTTATTGTTTGTGAAAGAGGCAGAGCAGGTTTGAAAATGAGATTTTCAAGAAAAATGAAGAAGAATCCAACCATAGAAAAACCTCTCATTTAAATCCTTTTTGTCCCAAACACTTTCACATTGTCTGCCTACACCCATCAAACCTTCTCTCCGGATGCATGGGATATAGTGGGACGAGCATCATGGTCTTACTGGTATCTGGCATTCAAAGTTTGTAGCATGTCATTACGACTCGGACTGATGGACTTGCCTTTTAGATAGCCAGAGGCGCATTCTTTATGAGGCTTAACTTTCGTTTCAACTCCTGCCACGTTCGGTTGCCAGCCTTCAAGGGAGCCTGTTCTAAAAAGGAAACAATCAGCGGAGTGTTATTGTCTTGTACAAAATCTGCAAATCCCTCCCCTCCCCTCTCCCTCTACACACACACACATACACAATGACATGAGACAGGGCATGCCAGCAAATAATGGAATGATATGCAAGAACATTGGGGCCCGGAAGAACAACTGGTACCCTGAACGACAAGGGTCCCCAGAGGGCTCTGTAGCAGGCAAGCAGCATCACAAGAAGACTCTGCTACGGTAAGTTCCAGAGCCTCCTATTCTCCACAAGTCACAGAATTCAGTGTCAATCTAGCTCCAGGATAGCATCAGGTGGGCTGTGGTCATGATTTATATAAAACAGAACAGCTGTAAAGGAAAGGAGATCCCTCATTGAGAGCTGATGTGTGGCACCTCCCCAGCTGTTCTTGGTATATTATCTCTGTCACCTCCATGGAACACTGCTCTTCTGGGCTGGCAACTCCAAAACGGAGCTACTGCCGTCAGAAGACTCAATTCCTTGGAGATGGAACTCATTTAACCTGCGCCCTGTAACCCAGGAAGAACCCACTGGACATCAGGGAACTCCATGAAGATAATCTTGGGAGTCACCAGGCATTATTCCACAGAGCCTAACTAGCATACAGTGTTTGCCAATCAAACAGGGCTAAATAAGGGTATGTCTCCATGGCAACTAAACACCTTGGCCTGTGTCAAATGATTTGGGCTTGTGGGGCTCAGGCTACAGGCCTGTAAAACTGCTATGTAAAGATTCAGGCTTGGGCTGGCAGCCGAGTGCTGGGACCCCGGGAGTAGTGAGGCTCTACTTTGGAAAGAAGACAGCATGGGATATCAAAGGAGGCAAGAGCCACCAGGCAGGTGAGATTCCCCCATCTGAAGAGAATAGCTGCCACCGCTGTCTATCCCAGGAGGCTCGTGACGCTTCTGCAGGCCAGAATTTTACGCCACGGAAGCTATTTTTACTCTCCTCCCGCCGCCAACCTTCAGTAAAATGAGAAAGAATTCATAACCCATATCAGACACACTCAGATAATCCAAGCCTTGACGAGCTGAACATTTCCTATAACCTCTTTTCTGCCCCTCACAAATGCTTTAACAACTTTAATAAGATAATGTATAGCTATTATCATACAGCTAGCGCAAGTCAAACAACTATCAGCTATTATTTCAGCAACAGAACTAATGCTCAGCGTTCCCGTAATCCACAGACTGGAACAGTTTACACATTGTCAATTTCAGAAAGAACTGGCTTTTTCCACAGATCAGAATTTATGCTGATAGATGGGAACTATTTAGCAGACCCTACACACCCAGATAATATGCTGCAGCTCAAAGAGGAATAATGAGGGTATCAACTGGACTTCTGAATTAATGATACCTAAAATTAGTTTAATTAATTAGTTTAGTTACCAAAATAATTTAGTTAGCAGCATAATTAATATTTGTAGAGCACTTTTGAGATAAAAGCTCTACTGCATACAAAGGCAATTATTGCTGGGCTGAATTCTCAGCTCCTAATATGTTTTCTATAGAAAGTTCATCTGTGTTTACTCCTAACTAGAAGCAAATAGAGAACGGCGTTTAAAAAAAACCAATGGCTGCATTCGAGCAGGATCTCCAATGTTGCAGACTGTTAAAAACCACAGCTTGTTCTTCTTATTAGTGGTTAAATCCTGACATTCTTTCTGAGGTCTTGATCCTGCAATGAGCTCCACATGGGGGGATCCCTGTGCCTGGACAGAGCCCCAGTGAAGTCCATGTGAAGGTCAAGGCAGAATTGGGGCCTTAGCTATTAACCAATTGTTTTGCCAAGTCCTTCCTCAGACAAACTCCCTGGTTTTCCAGGAACAGAGAAGAATCAAGCCCCTTCTTTCTTGGCTCTCCTAAAACCAGTCCAAAAAACCATTGCACTGTGGGTTTTTAATGAGTTCTAAAAGAGAAGAAAACTGTTAAATGGTATGCATATGGTGAATCTACCAAAGGGAGCAGTGGATTCACCATCTCTTGAAGTCTTCAGATCAAGACTGGATGCCTTTCTGAAAGATATGCTTTAGTCAAATACAAGTCCGGGGGCTCAATATGGGTAACTGGATCACATTCTATGGCTTGTGTTATACACAAGGTCTCTTCTATTCAGGTTGTTATACCATGTTCATCACCACAGTATCTGAGTGTCTACCATTAGTGCATTAAGGAACATGACTAACATCTGTCTTGGCCTGGTCTACACTAGGGGGGGGGATCGAGCTAAGATACGCAACTTCAGCTACGAGAATAGCATAGCTGAAGTCGACGTATCTTAGATCGACATAGAATCACTTACTTCGCGTCCTCACGGCGCGGGATCGACGGCCGCCATTCCCCCATCGACTCCGCTTCCGCCTCTCGCCGTGGTGGAGTTCCGGAGTCGATGGCAGAGCGATTGGGGATAGATTTATCGCATCTACACTAAACATCCCCGATAGATCGATCACTACCCGCCGATCCGGATAATGTTTGTTTTCTCATCCTCTCCCCGGTGCAGTTTTGGTTTGGATTTTTTTATTATTATATTTTAAATATATAATATATAACAAACATATAGCAATGTGTGTGTGTTTGCACACACGTCCCCCACCCCACATAGGTACATTGCTTTGTGTTTGTGTTAGAGAAGGCCAGGTTAAAGAAACGTGCCTTGCACTTTACAGTGGAAGGAGGTGAGGTGGTTGTTCCTGCAGGAGTTTATTCCACAGTCTTGGGGCAGCCCTGAGATTATGGGTCCCTTAGCCCCTTAAAATCTACGGCTTTAGGGATCAGACCATGAGACAAATGCACAAGGTAACAAATAAATCTCATTACTTCTTTGCAGATGCCATTGCGTCCAGGTAAGGGTCCAGTCCAACAGCAACCTCCAGAGCTTTCTGTAAATAATGCTTTAGCTGTTCGGGAACACGCGAGTCACTGTGTGCTATTTCTCTAGCTTTCCTAAGGTTCTCAACGATGAGCCCCATTGGTGTTTCTGAAAGAGAAAACAAAAGAGGAAGTACTTTACAAACGGAATGTGGCAGTACCTGGTCCAGTGATTTTGTGACTGCTCGGGGTTTAATGGTTGTCCAGTGGAAAATGGGGGGGGGGAAGAGAAAGGGAGGAAGCAAAATTAAAACTTTTCTGGTTTTGAAACTGGAAACCAAATTTTGTTTTTTTGACAAAATGAAAACAAAATAAAACAATTCCATAAAACATCCAAACTAAGTAAAAACAAAAAAAATCCAGACATTTTTATTGAAAATATTCATCGAAAATACATAGAATGTTTCAACTTGCTCTTGTAGACGTCAAGACCTTCTGCTCCAAAACATGCAGGCCCCTCTCACCTGACTTGAAGGAAAATCTCCATTAACTGTAGAAACAGCCACTAAAGGGCATTTGATGTGCACATAAACCACTGGTGAGTGTGTTACAGGATCCTTTCTGTGCCTGATTTACAGGGGCAGAGTCTGTTATAGCCCCAGCAAGGAAGCCTCGGCTTTTCAGTTTATGATTCTAGCTCCAGCGGTCCTGGTTCAATCCCTGTGTTTCTGCCAAGATGGAGTTGTTGCTCTCTCTTGCGCGCGGTCGCACACACACACACACACACACACACGACATTCTGTCTGGTACAGGGCAGTGGTATGCACGCACACAGTATTACACATTCCACCAGTCAGACAAAGTTTGTCTTAAAGCACCTGGGTGTTTAAAATGAACATGCTGGCACTGGTCCATGGTTCAAACTGTTCATTAGCGATGGTCAAAATTTTTTGACAAAACAGGTTTTTTTTGGAGAGGAGAGACTGACTCTACAGCTTGGTGCTCGGGGCAATCTCGTGGGATGTGGGAGAACCAGGTTCAAGTCCCTGCTCCAAATTAGGGACTTTGGGGGGAGGACACCCAGGTCACACTCCCATAGCACATGACAGCCTTAAGCACTGGGCTGTTGGCTTCTCTGGGGTCGCCCTTTCTCTGCGTTGGATTCTGTGAAAATTTTTGAAAGGTCTTTGGTTTGTCTCACTGATGAACGGGAAAAACTTCTGAAATCTCAAACATTTTCACGGGTTGGGAAAACTGTTTGGGAAAAACGTTTCTTGCCCCGCTCTGCTGTCACTGAACTATACCGTATTCAGCTACAGGCACAGAAATCAGCACCTTCTGCTTCAAAAACACTTGAGTTAAAGCAACTGCGCTATTAAGCACTGCAGTGTTAGGACTTCTATCTGTAGCAGTAAGTCATCAGCAGGGACTGAACATGGAGGCTCTGATTTTCAAAGCACTTGAGCTAAAGAACCACTTCTGGTAGGTTAGTGACAGGAGCAGACTCTCAAACCTCTCTACATGATCAAGGAGAGTAGCTGCACTGCATTTGGGAGTGAGCCTCCCAGGCCAGGTTCCACTGACTTGTGCGGTCTCATGCGAACGCACTAAAAATACCTGTGTAGACCTTGCGGCTCAGAAGGGAGCTCGGGCTTTCAAGGAGACAAGAAACACTCCCAGATCTTTTTCATGAACCAGCCATGGGTGGCGATTCTGTAGGTGCTCCGGGGCTGGAGCACCCACAGAAAAAAAAAAGTCACAGCTGTTCAGCAGCTCGGGGAGGAGCTTGGGGGAGGGCGGAGATCAGCGAGCGGGGACCTCAGTGAGGGGTCAGAAAGAGGCAGAGTGAGGGCAGGGCCTTAGGAGAAGGGGCAGAGTGGGGGCCTTGGGATGGAGCGGAGCACCGCCAGGGAAAAGTAAAAGTCGGGGCCTATGGAACCAGCCACTATCAGATAAGACACTTGCAGCGACATTTCTTCAGGTAGAGAGAAGCAGTGACACACACACACATCACACCAGCCAGTCCTGCACAGAGCATTTCCAATAGCAGCTCACTCAAGGCTAGGGTGACCAGATGTCCCGATTTTATATGGACAGTCCCGATATTTTTCTTTTTCTTATATAGGCTCTTATTACCGCCTACCCCTGTCCTGATTTTTCACACTTGCTATCTGGTCAGCCTACTCAAGGCGCCCAGTTGCAAAGTCTTAGCAGGTGATATTCGTGCTGCCTTTTTTGCACTGATTCTCACTGACGGCTTCTAGTACCGTACAGTGAAAATCACATGACAGGGGATATGGGGTGGGGAGCATGGAACGCTCCATAACAGCAGCAGTACGATCCAGTATAACAATAGATTCACGTTAGCAGAATTCTTCCAATCTCCATTTGTCAAACCGCATGTTATGCTGTGAAAGGATCTGACGACGGCAATTTCAGGGCAGGACAAATCAAGCCATTTTAACACAAGGGGGGTGTGTGGAGCTGTTTTCTGAAGGGCAACGTTTTAGTCTCTCTGTGATAGAAAAGCTGCTAAAGAACATCACAGCAGCAAACAGGACCAAAGGGCCACAGCCTTGGCTCCCGAGGGCCTGATCAGCACCACAACCTGCAGGGAGTCCGGGATGGATGGCCACACCCACCCACACGTAGTACTCTTGGGTGGGGAGTGGTCTCCTCAACAGGGAGGTCTGCAACTACATGCCTCCACCTGCTGACTTACAAACTGTGCCTGAGCCGAGGATGAGGAGTGCAACAGCCGGCGAGCTGGTCACAGAACGACCTGGCAGCAGGATTCCATCTCCCCCGATGACTGAAGAGCGTTCATACGAACAGCTCATAGGCAAGCCCCTGCGCACCGACCTCACTCCCCAGCAGGAGCACCGGGCGGGCAGAGCAGGTTGGGGCATGGAGGCGCCATTTTTCCAGGGCCCCCCCAGTTGACCAGGGCCCCGGGCACAGGCCTCGTTGGCCCAGTTGCTAATTCTCCACTGCCGAGGGTGATCTGTTCTGTAGCTGTCACGGTAGGCAAATGTGGATAATCTGACCCCACATTAGATCTCATCCTGATCTCGAATACGTAGAAATTGGCTTAAGCCCTGAAGCATGAGGTTTAATATCCCTTGCAAAAATGTTTATCATTAATTATGATAACCAGGGCCGGCTCTAGCTTTTTTGCTGCCCCAAGCAGCAAAAAAAAGCGCCGCCCCCGAGCCCCCCCCCCCGAGCCCCGCCGGAACCCCCCCCCTGCGCGCCGAGCCCCGCGCCGCCGGAGCCCGCGCCCCCGCCCCCTGCCGAGCGCCACTGGAACCCCCCTCCAGCGCCGCACCCCCCCCGCGCCGCGCCCCGCGCAACCAGAGCCCGCTGCACCGCCGGAGCGCCCCCCCCCCCCGCAGAATGCTGCGCCACGCTCCCCCCGCCGCCCCTTACCAGGTGCCGCCCCAAGCATGTGCTTGGGTGCCTGGTGCCGGCCCTGATGATAACTCTGCATATCCACAGAAATGTCTAATCCCTTTTTGAATCTTACTAAATTCTCAGCCCCAACAACTTCTGGTGGGCATGGGTTCCCTGGTCCAATTACATGTTTGGTGACAGTCTATTTGAATTTGCCACCTTTTAATTTAATGGAATTAAATTATGTTCTTGTATTGCAAGGGAAGGAGAAAAGACGTTCTGATCTATCTTTTGCAGAGCATTTCTTATTCACTCTGAACAGGCAAAGGTTTTATTGACAATGCAGGAAAAGAAAAGGGTTTGCCTCCAGTCTATGATTTTAGTTTGAGTAACAGACGCAGATTCAGTTAATTCTCCAGAACATTTGCCTGCCAATCAAGAGAGATTTTGTAACTCAACCCCACCTTTATTATAACACCAACCTCAGGTGCCAGGAATTGTGAAATGGAGAGAGATGGTGAGAGCTACGTGCCAACATCAAGTCCATAAACGTTACACAATCCCCCCAGGAAGTGCTACACTTATTAATGTTACCTGGGCCCTACAGCAGAGGTCAGAATTGCTTTAGTTTATGCAAGCCCCAGACAAGTCCAATCAGGACACAATTCATTGCTAGCTCCCTATCAAAGGCTACATATAATTTTAAAAGTTCAGAGTAGTATTTCTACTCTGCATAATCTAGGTAAAGTGATAAGAAAACATTGAAGCAGCCACTCCTCTCCTTTGTTGCTTTGGGGAAGGACCTGTCATTTTTTGATTGCTTGATTGTATAACACCAAGCACAAAGAGACTCCAAACTGGTTGAGGCTTCTAGGCACTATCACAACACAAATAATAATAACTCCCTCCTTTTCAGTGTTCACCACACATATTTGACTCTATTTTCTTTTTTCTTCCCTAAGTTTCTCTTGAAGACAGCAGATCCCCCCACAATCTCCTTTTGACACCTGTCTTCCTTCTCTTCACCCCATTCCCCTCTTTCTACCTTTCTGCACCCTCCCCAGCCAATCTAGCAACATAACTTCAATGTGCGTGTGTGTGTGGGAGGGAGAAACTGACTCGCCAGAAGTTGGAGAACACTCCCAGATCCAAAGCCGAAAAGAAGCCCCATCACAAGGCAGGCAGAAGCTACTTGGAGCTGCTGGCAGCTGCCCACTGAGTGGCAGCACCTTACAGAAGAAAACAATCCAGCAGTTCTTAAAACAGAACCACCGCTGTTCAGCATCAACCAGCATGCCCCAGTTGCAAGTTGAGAACCCCGTCTTTTTTTTTTTCCCATAGAAAGGAAGCTGAATCAGAGGGAGGTTATAACTTCTGGATAGAGCCGAGCTAATTTGGGACAGACTTAGGCAATTTTGGATTCAGATAAACATTTAGGAAACTCAAAAGTCAAAAAAAAAAAGAGAGCAAAGCACGAGGGACTCTCTGTATACCTTGTGTCATAGACCTAGAGCCGCATTCTTTGCCAGTATAATAAGGTGTAATTCCATTGACTCCATCGGAGCTGTGCCAATTTGTGCCAACGGAGAATTTGGATACATTCAGAATTCAAATAGACCTGAAGTTTGGGCAGATGATGAAAGGGTGGAAAGATAAAAGGTGAAAGACCCAAGTCAACCTTCTTCTCCTACACTCACCTCCAGTGCAGAGTCAATGACTATACATATAAAATGAGGGGATCTAAATTACCCGTTACCACTCAAGAGAGAGATCTTGGCGTCATTGCGGATAGTTCTCTGAAAACATCCACTCAATGTGCAGCGGCAGTCAAAAAAGCGAACAGAATGCTGGGAATCATTAAGAAAGGGATAGATAATAAGATATCATATTGCCTTTATATAAATCTGTGGTACGCCCACATCTTGAATATGCGTACAACTGTGGTCACCCCATCTCAAAAAAGATATATTGGACTTAGAAAAGGTTCAGAAAAGGGCAACTACAATGATTAGGGGTACGGAATGGCTGCCATATGAGGAGAGATTAATAAGACTGGGACTTTTCAGCTTGGAAAAGAGACGACTAAGGGGGGATATGATAGAGGTCTATAAAATCATGAGTGGTGTGAAGAAAGTAAATAAGGAAGCGTTATTTACTCCTTCTCGTAAGAACTAGGGGCCACCAAATACAATTAATAGACAGCAGGTTTAAAACAAACAAAAGGGAGTATTTTTTCACACAATGCACAATCAACCTGTGGAACTCCTTGCCAGAGGAGGTTGTAAAGGTCAAGACTATAACAGGGTTCAAAAAAGAACTAGAAAAATTCACAAAGGATAGATCCATCAACGGCTATTAGCCAGAATAGGCAGGGATGGTGTGCCTAGCCTCTGTTTGCCAGAAGTTGGAAATGGGCAACAGGGGATGGATCACTTGATGATTAACTGTTCTGTTCATTCCCTCTGGGACACCTGGCATTGGCCACTGTCGGAAGACAGGATCCTGGGCTAGATGGACCTTTGGTCTGACCCAGTATGGCTGTTCTTATGTACTTACAAGTGAAGGCTTGATCCAGCAAAAACACAAGAATGTGGGTAAGATTAAATCTTTGCAAGATCAGACCTGTATAGCATCCACTGGGAGGCTTGAGTTATAGGCTCAGATGGACCCTGTCTATTATATGAAATAAAACAGGAATCCAAGGGTATTATCTAACTCCTGGTGAATCAGTTTTATTGTTACACAATGAAGCTGGATTGAAGGGGAAGGAGGGTGAAGTAGAAAGAGGTGAAGAGTTTGCAGGCTGGGCAAGTAAACAGAGGTGGGGGGGGTTCTGGGAAGTGCTAAGTGTAGCGATTCGGGGGGAGATCTTGTCTTCAAGAGAAATGGGAAAATATTGTCAAATAAATGCCTATTAGTGATAATCTGGCATAACAGGCATCAGAACTTGCCTTAAGATAGTTATGTTCTTAAATGTTTGCAAGGTGAGGATCTACAGCTGGGGAAAGGAAGGAGAAAGAGGAGTGGATGGGGGATCCTGAAAAGAGAAAAGCAACTTAATTAATTACACACAATCACTTAGGGAATCATTATTATTTGTGAGTAATTATGTTCAATAACTTTTTTATTTCATGTGCATCATTTAAATTCAGGAATTTTACCACAATACTCTTTTTTAAAGGGCAGTGCCTTGTTTAATACATGATTTATAGAGACCACCATCATCATTTGTGTATGCTGGCATGCACCATGTGCTACATACTTCCCAGACAAAGAAGGGTTCCTGAAGGAGCTCAGAGTCTCAGAACAGACGGATGATAGGGGAAATGGGACAGACAAATAGGGATTTAGTAGTCCGCATGGCAGAAGTGGGAGCTGATATGTGCGATGGGTGCGGACCGTAAGGATGAACTCAGAGAGGTTGTATCGTACATAGGGACCCATGCTGAAGAAGGCAAAGAGATGATTGTGCACCAAGCTAACAGATGCCAGCGGTAGTTTGGATTTTGCAAAGACAAAGCCAGGGATGACTGGCCACAGGGCCCATTTTTTCTGAACCCCGGAGGTATGAGGGGAGCAGAGATTGGATACTGCGGTGGCTGGTTTGCATGTATGATTCCAATTCTGGGGCCATCTCTATTTCACATGTCCCACACTCTTATTCCTTCCTTATAGTAACTAGGGTCATTTTATAACCACAATCGGGGCCAGATTTTCCAAACAGCTCCAAACAAGCCCTTCCCTCCTCCCCTCCATTTAGTCACCAAAGTAAGGTCTGGATTGGCAGAATGGCTCTGCACGTTTGGGGCTAAATCCATTTGAAAATCTGGCCCTAAGTGTTACAATGGGACAAGCTGAGCACTTGACAATCTAACTCAATCAGACACTTCGGGATGGTTTTGGCAGTCAGCCTCAGCGATGCATCTCAGGCATTGGCAACATCTCCCTGCAACATTCACCAGGTCTGATTTGATAACTGTACACCCACTGAGACACTTTCCCAAGTATCTGTGTTCATATAAATCACAAGAGCAAAACTCAAGCGGTTTCTTTTCATCAGCCAAAGTCTAAGAATAGAATCATAGACATAAAGGAGAAGCTGGATTCTACTGAGAATTTCTGGGCCAAATTTTGCAGTTGGAACCCATATATATTAAAAGTCCACAGAACCAAAAGGGACCATGTGGTCTTCAAATGGCTGATCCTGTGCTTTCAGCAGAATTCAACAGCCAGAGGAAATGAGAGATTGCTTGACAAAGGATCTGATCCAAACCTCTTTGAAAGCAATGAAAAGACTCGCATCGACTTCAGTGAACTTTGGATCAGACAATGTTACATTCTCAGTCCCTGTGTACTTCAGGTGGGTCAAAACTCTGAGGACCCTTGCACTGAAACATTTCCAGACATGAGGTATTTAGTATGAGGCAACAGGTGACTGAGGAAAGCAAGAGAAAACAAGTTGACAATAGCTTCTCTTTTACCTGTTACCTTCTTTGCAGTGTTACTGAAGAGCTGAGAACTCTTAGGTACTCATCTGCCTATGATAGGTATGTCCTGAAGTCAGGATAGCTAGGCTAGTAATATAAAGAAAATCATTTTCATAGATGAAAATGGAATGTCATATATAATGTTTTATGTTGAGAACCTGATGCACAGTCCTGAGAAATCAATGGGAGTTTATTGACCTCAGTGGACTTTGAATCAAGCCAGGATGGGTAAAAACAAATGATTTTTTAAAAAATTGAATTTTCATTTTAATCAGATTTTATTTAAATATATTTTTTTTAAATAAACCTATTTGAAAATAATGTCAACCAATATTAAGGCTTAGATTTACTATAATAATCTACTAAAATCTTTTAAATTTATATAAAATAATAATGTTCGATCAGTAGGTTTGCTGCCAAAGCTTTAAAGAAATTCAAACTACTGAACTGGTAAGAGTAACTGACTTGGCACCTGGAACCAGAGCTTGTTGAAGTGCTATACCAGCTTCTGACAGAAGTAGCCTTTTCTGCAGGTGCAGACAGAATATTTCCTTTGTTTCAGTTTATTCAACCACTTCAGTTCCATGACTAATTAATTCAAAGTTGAGAAACCGATAAGGAGTTGAAAAAACAGGAAAGCTCATTTTGCTCTTCTGATCTATGAATAAAAAGTAGGTGTGAAAGGATGAGATCTCCTAGTTCTAAAACCTCAAAAGAGCTGCTGACCAGAAATAATCAGTTCAATTTATAACTATTGTTCATACTTCCTTGGTTTAATATGGTTTAATAAATCAGTTTTAAACACAAACAGGTTTTAATAAAGTTATTTCCACTTTCCTTATGTGTCCCTAACTAATAATTAAATAAGAAATGCACCATTTACCATTTTCTAACATAAAAAAAGGTAAAATTTAAAAACCTTAATAAGGTATGTTGCTTTAATAAGGTATGTTGCTTCAATAAATGTGTATCGATATAGTGTATACTCCTGGTTTGTAAAAAGAAAACTTGGAAACTATATATTACAACACCCAAACTCAAGTGGTATAATTATGCAGTGAACGTTAATGATTCAAATAAATAAAATAAAACATTTTGAAATATATCCTAGCTCAAGGCAATAAAGAAGAGGATTTGCTATTTGAAGAAAACAACTAGCTAAGAAAGACGTGTTTCCATAATACTGGAGAATGCCCCTAAAAAAATAAGGGGGGTGGACATCGTCAGCTGGTGTCAATAGTCAGATACCGACAGTGATTTCAATAAAGCTATAACAATTTATACCAGCAAAGCTTCTGCCTGAAAGCACGTGTGCTTTTGAGAATAAAGATGATCCAGACTAGGAAACTAAGACAGTTTATACCAAGTGCTATATGAAGTGGAGAGAATCCACTGCTCTTTTAACTAGGTTGTCAATAGTATTCTCCTAAATCTTTGCTAGCACTTCCTTGTATGGCAAGGTCAGCTGGAGGATATGATTTACCGTCTGCCAAACATGTGACTTTTATTTCCCTATGAGGGAAAAAATGGATTGTGTCCATGTTTTAATTGAATCTAGAATGACTCACAGAGGGGGAACCCCAAAGAGACCGGCTGAGGACAGTTTGCATTGCTAAGAGTTCTGGGATATTCCCAGAACAACAGGAAACCCACAGATTCAACTGGCATCCTAGTTCTTCCTGCTCTGCTTGCCACTCCAGACAAAAGACAACCACCTGTCCCCAATAAATCATTCATGTGCATTCCCAGCACCAATGCCTTCCCTCCCCAAATGGAAAAGGGGGAACCGATTGCTCTTGCCTGGAACCCCAAACTCTGCAAAAGGGGCAGCCCGATTGAATGCAGCAGCAGGAGGAGAGGTTTACCTGTGGGGCGGTGCATGACGCTCCTGTTCGGCCAGATTCTGGGGGATGCTGCTGTCTCTGTAGCTGTGCAGTGATCTGCTTGGCAGTGTGCATCCGTCTCCACGTGAGGGGCAGGGCTGAGATGGGGAGCACGTGGGCAGAGGCAGGCGAGCCTGTGGTTGTTGCTGGTTATGGAATGCTTGCCCCTGGCTTGGGCTGGGTTTCTTAGCCCCAGCTGCACCAGGCAGTGCCCGGGCTACTCCCTCCCCCAGGCATTTCCGATAGATGCACTAGGGCTGGGGAGAGCGAACCACCTCACACAGAAGGCAGGGGAGTTTTGGCATCTATTTGTTTTATGTAAGTTGTTTGCTGGCCACAGGGCCCCATGTCTGGGGTTTGGGAAGTTCTGGGGCTAGGGGAGAAAAATCGGCAGTTACACAACCTTAGGGCTGCACAGTACAAAAGACTAGAGGTACGCCCCAACCAAATGCCCAGAGGTGAGTTGTGAGGGGGCACGCGTCTCCCCAAATTTCTGCCAGGGTTTTGTGCCCTGCCGAATCCTGTTGCATACCACCAGACTCTTTAAATTGTGACACCCCCCCCCACCCTTCCCCCGCCACTATCAACAGTTACGTGTCGCCTCTGCAGAGCCCCAAAGTCGGGAGGAATTTGAAAGCCCCATAGCCCGTGCTACATTTCCTAAGGGGTCTCTAGCTTTACAAGAGCAGGGCGTCAGGGTGCCTATAGTTCCGAAGACATCTCTGACGCAGTGCCTGCTGAAACACCACTGCCTGATGCTGGCGATATTGCCATGTATCGGCCTGTGCGGGATCACCCTAGTTTGGAGAAAGGGCATTGAGGAGCTGGCAGGCGAGCTCTGACGGGCTAGTGGGATCTTCAGACTTTCCAAACCCGGGTCAGAGCTAGACCTTAGAAGCTACATTGGTCGGGTTAGCCATGTCAGCCCTCTCTTTGAATCCCGACGCCCCCCTTCTCCAGCACATCAAACATAAGCTGCTGCTCTTTCCTTTCAAGGGCCTGCACAGTCAATCCTGGCCAGACCTGTCATCTTTCGTTTGTTATCAGGCCGTCGCTGCTCACCTCCAGTCCCCGAGGATCCCATTGCCCACCTGTTAAATTTCCAAACAGGCACCTTCAAGCCTTCTCCCATTCCTCTCTACGCCCTTGGGTGGGGCTCCCTGTAAAGATCCACACATCCACCTTCAAATCCCTCCTGAGAACTTTCCTTTGCCCAGATGTCTGCAAAAGAATGGACAAAACATAGGCCGCTGGTGTGTTGAGAACAGTCTATCATGCTAACCAGTACTGTCGCACTGTTTACTTGTACTCCCCTGTCTGTCTGCATCCATCTGTCACCTTTTGTCTTATTCTTAGATGGTAAGCGCCTTGGGGCTGTGGCAGCTTTTTTGTTCTGTTTGTTCAGCACCTAGCACCACAGGGTCCTGGTCCAAGACAGGCACTCCTAGGTGCTACAGTCGTACAAATTATCCCTTCCCAGATGGGGAAATTGAGGTGCAGTGCAGTTTAAGTGATTGGCGCAAGGCTACCCAGTGAGTCAGTGTCAGAGTTGAATTTAGAACCAACATCTCTAACCATTAGAATCTACTGATAGCCATGTAACATCCACTGCCCCTAAAGGCTTCCATTCTGCTGGTCCAGGCTGGTACGGTAGGTAATGTACCAGGTCAAGCAATGCAAGGTCCTGGTGGTAGATGGTGGTCATAACTAGCCCGACATTTGAGACTAGCTTGCCAACATTTGAAGTGAAACAGCAGATATATCACGTCTCCCAGAAAAAAGCTGAAAAAAATATAAATGGGAAATAATAAAATGTGCAGAACAAAATCATAAAAGGAAAAGCAAATAAAATATCTCTGACTTCAATCTCTTACTGCTATTAATCAAAACAGACAAAACTAAATAGATCAACCCCCTTAGATACCTAAGATTATCCCCATATGTCACTTAGTAAACTAGGAGCCAAATTAGATCTTATAGCCCCTATAGAAACTGATGCAGCCTGTATATGGATTGGGAGTTAATAGTTTTAGGCAAGTTTTTAGTATTGTTAGGACCAGAGCTGATGCTCTAACCATTCCACAAATCATCTCTCCACGGGTTTGCTGGGTGACCTTGGACATGTCTTTGCTCCTCATCCTTCAGTTTTGCCATCTGTAAAATAGGGATAAATCTATTAACTTCCTTTGTAAAGCACTTTGAGATCTACTGATCAAAAATTGTTATGAGAGCCAGGTCTTCTTGTTATTAATAATAATTAATAATGCTCTCCTTGAGGTCAAACTTACTTAAAAGATTTTATCCTAGGAAAATTCGGATTCTATTTTAATAGCCTTTTCCAGGCTAAGTTTGCTGGTCTAAATTTCAGAAGTGGTTTTCAATTTCATTTAGCCCTTCACTGAGCTGTAAATATTCTTAGAGATGGTAAATAATTCTTGTTTTATGGCTACTTGAAAACTAGTATTCTTATAGTCTGTGGTTTTAGGCATGTTTTTAATTTTCTTCATCTTTGTTTTTCAAGTTGCTATGCAACTCCCCTATCTTATACAGTAGCATTATTTTTCCCCTCCAAAATAAAATCTCTCAGTAACACAGACAGTGTGTTCTGTGTTGCTAATTATTTGTCATTTCCCCATTGATTTTGTTCATTTCCTTAAGCGGTTTAACCCCTGGTCAGTCTACTTTTACTTTGTCTAGGCTGTTCTAATGTTGTTTGTGTCCATGCTATCTAAATGATTTTGTTTCTACCTGGAATTTGACTTGAAACTTGGCTTTAGTTTAAAAGAGCTGGTTGAGGAGCTCGCTGGATCATTAATGTTGAATTTCAAAAAGTCTTGGAGCACTGGGGAAGTTCCAGAAGATTGGAAGAAAGCAAATGTTGTGCCAATTTGTAAAAAGGGTAAATAAGACAACCAGGGTAATTATAGGCCCGTCAGCCTGATGTTGGTCCTGAGCAAGATAATGGAGCAGCTGAAATGGAATTTGATTAATAAAGAATTAAAGGAGGGTAATGTAATTAATGCAAATCAACATGGGTTTATGGAAAGTAGATCTTGTCAAACTAACCCGATTTTTTTTTTTTTTATTAGTTTACAAGTTTGGTTGAAAAAGTTAATAGCACTGACATAGTATCAGAGGGGTAGCCGTGTTAGTCTGAATCTGTAAAAAGCAACAGAGGGTCCAGTTTTTAATCCTTTAAAGTATGCCATGTTAATTTTACATTATTCCAGTTTTTTAATCAAAATGTCATGCTGTACCAAGTCAAATACCTTACAGGAAGTGTAAGTATATTATGTCAGTACTAAGCAACAGAGGGTCCTGTGGCACCTTTAAGGGTACGTCTTCACTTACCGGAGGGTCCGGCGGCAGGCAATCGATGGTCTGGGATCGATTGACGCGATAAATCGATCCCGGATCGATCCCGGAAGTGCTCGCCGTCGACGCCGGTACTCCAGCTCAGCGAGAGGAGTACGCGGCATCGACGGGGGAGCCTCCCTGCCGCATCAGGACCCGCGGTAAGTTCGGACTAAGGTACTTCGAATTCAGCTACGTTATTAACGTAGCTGAATTTGCGTACCTTAGTGCGAAGTGGGGACTTAGTGGGGACCAGGCCTAAGACTAACAGAAGTATTGGGAGCAAAAGCTTTCGTGGGTAAGAACCTCACTTCTTCAGATGCAAGTAATGGAAATTTCCAGAGGCAGGTAGAAATCAGTATGGAGATAATGAGGTTAGTTCAATCAGGGAGGGTGAGGTGCTCTGCTAGCAGTTGAGGTGTGAACACCAAGGGAGGAGAAACTGCTTCTGTAGTTGGATAGCCATTCACAGTCTTTGTTTAATCCTGATCTGTTGTTTTACCTTTGTCTTGGAACTGATGCGACCACTGCTGGAATATTGTGCAAAGTTCTGGTGTCTACAATTCAAGAAGGGTGTTGACAAACTGAAAAAGGTTCAGAGAAGAGGCAAGAGAATAATCAGAGGAATAGAAAATATGCCTTATAATGATAGACTCGAGGAGCTCAATCCATTTAGCAAACAAAGAGAGTGTTAAGGGGTGACTTGATTACTGTCTAGAAGTACTACAGGGGGGAACAAATATTTAATAATGGGCTCTCCAATGGCTGGAAGCTGAAGCTAGACAAATTAAGACTGGAAATAAGGTGTACATTTTTAGCAGTGAGAGTAATTAATTGGAACAATTTATCAAGGGTAGTGGTGGATTCTCCATCATGGACAATTTTTAAATCTCCCCACCACTGCTGCTTCTATTCCCTCTTTGCCTCTTGCACACAGAGTGGGGCTAGCAGTTAGATAAATCAAAGGTCCTGCCCAACAAAGGAATTATTGAAACGACATTGATGTTTCACATAAATTATTTGTCTTTCATAACACCCATTTCACTGCAGGGCATCATGTGAGAAGCTAATTTATGGATTTGTATTCTATTTCCTAAGCGTTATAAAACTAACCAATTATACAATGCTAGCTTGGGTCCTACATGTGTCTCTGGGTGAGTTGTACACCTCTGACTCGTGTCCTCAGATTAGATAATACTAGTTTTATAATTTCCTCCACCCACCCACACACACAGTACCAACAGGTGAGGAGTAGACAGGACCTCCTCTTCCAAAATATGGTCAAACTGGAGCCTTTAAAAGTGGCTGGAAGGCACTCACTTAGGTGAGATCTCTCAAGATAGAGATTTCATCTGCTGGAAAGATGCCGGTGTCTGAAGAGATCTTAGCCAAAAAGGCCACAACAATCATGCCTGAGAATCCCAGACAGACTGATTTTCAGCTGGTGCGGGTCAAGAGCACTTGGTGTCGCATCAAAAAGGGGGATGTCATATGCAACTCCGAGGATAAGATAACCATCTCACAGGCTAAAATGTAAGTATAAAAGCTTGCGCTAGGAGTACTTGCTAAAATCTGAGGACGAGCTAGCCATCAATCTGGCTTGGGTTAGTCATGTTATATTATCTTTCAGATGGGGGAAATTTAGAGATATGTTGGGCTTGTACAACTGAAAAATGTTATCTAATGTCGCTGTGTTGAATGTGACCGAAACCCACTAAAAAGCAGACATTCCAAGTAAAGGCTCAAACGTATTTCTCAACCCATCTTTTTGTGTGCCAGTACTGCCACACAAATCATGTGTTCGCCATACACCTTGGCATAAATGGAGTGAGTTGAAAGAGAGATCATTATCCCCCACACTGATTTTTTCACACTTTTGTGTATTTATCAAATAAAGCTTGGAAGCTTTCTTAAAATGTTTGAGGAGTATTTAGAGGAACGTGGGGATTTTTGCAACTGGATTCATTCAGTGCATATTCAAAATTATTGTATATAAAGAGGGTGTGTAACAGACCTTTACAGATTCGGGTAATGAAATACATAGCTTGGAAAAACAAATACAAAGATACTAAAAATCACTGACATGATCAAAAAGCAGAATGCAGCTGTCATAAACTTTAGGGGAAGTTCTCTACCTGTGGCAAGGTCAGAAAAGGGTCACAGATGGGTGAATGTTTTCCCTTAAGGCCAAACACAGCTCTCTGCAGGAAGGTCTCCCTCCTTAATTAACCTTGGATTGCAGGAGGATCCCCTTTCAATAGAATACAGAGACTCCTTTTGCTATTAAATATTAATGAAATACTCACAAATGTGGGGCTTTGTTTGTTTTTTGCACATCAGAAGTTTTCCAATATTTGCAGTGTCTTTATTCTATTATCACTGGGTCTGATCCTTATCAAATTCATTGAGAGGAGTTTTGCCGTTGGCTTCAGCAGGAACAGGTAAATAAGGTGCCACTTCTGCAGCAGATACTGTGTAGACAGATCTGGATTGAATTCAGTAGGGTTCTATCCAGGCACAGAGATCTGCTTGTGCAGAGCTCATTTCAGGATAGGGTCCTTAGTCAATAACACAATTCACTGATTTAGGGCCCAGTCTGCAAAAAAATTGCTCATGTAAAATATCCATTAGCAAATGGCAGGTTTGGGCTCTACTTCATAGGCATTCTCAAATTCAGACCAGGCTGTATCCTCATCTGCCCATCTGCTATGTGGCCAAAGTTACCTCTGACATCTAAAACAGATTCCTGTACTGTAACTGACATTCAGAACCACACCCTCTCTTTAGTGGCCAAAAGTTTCAAAAATAAATGCACACAGTAATAATCTTCTCTGAAAATTATTTATTTGATTGAGCTTATTTTATAGTCATATAATTTTTTTACTGTATTAGCTTAAACAGACAGAATAATAGCCTCTGAAAAGCATAAAAATTCATGAGTACCATTTCCAAAAGTCCCTAAGTCACTTAGAGCCAGATTTTTACTGGCATTTACGTCCCTAAAGAGGCAGATAGGTGCCTAGTAGGAAAAGCAAGTAGGTACCTAACATCCATTGATTTCAGTGGAAGTTAGGCAGATCGCCAAAGGTATTTAGGCACCTACCTCCCATTGACTGCAGTGGGAGGCAGGTGAGTAAATACATATGATGATCTGGGTTTAGGTGGTTTTGGGTACATCTACACAGCAAAAAAAAAAACCCTGCAGGCGCGAGTCTCAGAGCTCAGGTCAGTTGATTGAGGCTTGCGGGGCTCAGAGACCTACCCCCCCTCACCTCCCCACACACACAGGTTTTAGAGCCTGGGCTCCAGCCTTAGCCCCACCATTTACACTGCTATTTTTAGCCCCCTAGCATGAGACCAAGTCAGTTGACCTGGGCTCTGAGACTCGCTGCCGTGGGTTTTTTTTGCTGTGTAGACGTACCCTTTTGAAAAGCCCACCGGGCAGCTGTTTGCTTCCATAGGCCTCTGAATAATACAAGTGACTGATTTTTCTCTTCGGGCGCCAAATCAAAAAACCTGGGAGGAAAAATGTGGTTAGTTTCAAACCAAACCTGGGGTTGTTGCGTTTTTTGTTTTTTTTTTGGTTTTCTTGCTGAAATGACAAGATGGGGGGGACAGGGGGGAAGAAACTGTTTCTGATAAACAACAACACCTGAAATGAAACTAAATATAAAAACCTAAAAAAGAGTTTTTTTCAGAGTTTCATTTCCAGGGTTTTTTCCAACCCAAAATGAAATGTTTAAAAAAATGCATCCAACCAAGTTTCTAAACCCAATGTCACTCAAATCATTTCATTTTGAAACGGTCAAAACTATTCTGACTTATTTGAAAATGAAAATGTCCTTTTTCTACCTGAGACTGGTCACTGGCTTTGACCTGAATTCAATTTTTCCAACCCTAAAGGCTTGATTAAGCCAAAAAAGCTTTGACCTCTGTCCTGAAAAATCACCAAGTATAGGCTATGGCAGACTGACCTCTACTGGGAAAGCTCTGCTATTTCATCCCAGAAAGGCAAGTTCTATCTCAAAAGGGAAAACAAGAAACTCCACAGTAGATCTAAACTACTATTACAGAATACAGGACTGGGATTAGGGCCAGAATATAGACCTGAGTTGCAAAAGTAAGAACGCTATTTCAGCTGCAGAATTGCTTAAAGGACTTGGCTGGCTTAAAGACAGAGTGTTCAATTTTGGAGTTATCACAAGCTCTGAGAAAGCACAGCGCAACTATGTGTTGCCTCTAAGAGGATCCCTTTGCAAACATTAGAAGTAAGGCCCGGTGAAGATCATGATTTCACGGACTCCATTGAAATCATGAAATTAGCCCAATATCATGATTCTTCCAACAGTGGGGAGGCGGAAGTGGGCACGCTTACCTCTGCATCCCCATTGTTGGAAAAATCATGGTATTGAGCTAATTCAGCTGCTTGCAGCCAGGGGGCAGGCGTGGGGGAAGGGGTGTGATGTGTCTCACCATGTGGCACTGGCCATCTGGTTCAGCTCCAGGCCGGGCCACTATGCTGCTTCTGGTCTGGTGGGCTAGTGGGGAGAAGGGGGCAGGGCTGACAACGAATGGCATTTAGGAGCCTGGGCCTGCCCCACGGCAGCCCCAGGGAAGACAGCAGGAGCAGAGACCAGGATCCACTGCTTGGAGCACAAGCAGGAGTGAGAGGGGTGGGGGTGGGGTGGAGGAGCCCCTGTTCCAGTTGGGGGATGGATTCCAGTCTCACCCCAATCTCCCCACCAAGGCAGGGCCCCTTCCCACACCTGCTCATGCTCTAAGTGGCAGGTCCTGGTCTCAGTTCCTTCAGTATCTCCCGTGACCTATTGGGGGCAACTATATGGTGGGCTTAGGGTGACCAGGTGTACGGTTTTCAACCGGAACACCCGGTCGAAAAGGGACCCTAGCAGCTCCGGTCAGCATCACCAGCTGTGGTCTTGCCCCCCTTATCCCTGTCTGGGTCCCCCACTCCTGGAGACACAGCCTTGCTCCCAGGCTCCGGGGAGGGGGTGGACAGGGGGGAGAGGGCTGGCTTTCACACACCCACTACTAAAAATGTTCCGGCGCCACTGGGTGCCAGAAGAGGCAGGCAGTCTGCCTTAATGCCCCAGCTGAGCCACTGACCAGGAGCCACCCGAGGTAAGCCCATGCCCCAACCCCCTGTTCCAGCCCTGAACCCCTCCACAGCCAGAGCCCCCTCCTGCACCCCAAACCCCTCATCCCCAGCCCAGATCCTTCACACCCCTGCACCCCAACCCCTGCCCCAGCCCAGAGCCCCCTCCCACACCCTGAACCCCTCATCCCCAGCCCCACCCCAGAGCCAGCATCCCCAGCCCAGAGCACTCACCCCTCCCGCACCCCAACCCCCTGCCTCAACCCATAGCCCCCACCCCCCAGCCTGGAGCCACCTCCTGCATCCCATA